>NC_056727.1:511086351-511333851 GCF_019279795.1 Protopterus annectens | reverse complement strand
TGTGGTGAGAGAGGACATGCAGGTGGTTGGTGTGACAGAGCAAGATGTAGAGGACAGGAAGAAATGGAAACAGATGATCTGCTGTGACAACCCCTAATGGGAACAGCCAAAAGAAAAAGAAGATAATGTTTGTATGCAGAATATATCATGTAATTTTGATGTCCAATATGCCTATATAGTTAACAGGCATATTTATTAAGCACAGAAAAAAAATGTGGTTATGGTCAGAAGTCCAAAATGGAATGAAAGACATCTTAGAAAGGTTTAGAGAACTGAGATTTGCATGATTTCTACTGGACTATTTCTGTGTGTTTCATGATTCTGTATTGTTCAGATGTCATCTGTTTATGATTTTCAGTCGGCCAGTCGCTAATTAAAACTGCAGGTAATCATATTGGGTGAGAATGCATGAGGATGTGTAATCCGATGCTTTTTTCTAGATTTTTTTTAAACAATGAAAATCTGTTAAGATGACATAATCAATGATGGCCAGAGTCTTTAACGTCCCAGTTGTTGTGGTTTTGACTGAGCATAGATAAAATTACCATTTTGAATCTGTTTTGTAATTCCAGTGAAATTATGCTAGCATATGTACTTTTTTCCCTCTATCCTCTAAGAATAAAAGTTTATACATTTTGCAATCTTGGTTTATGTACCTATAGTAAGTAGCAAAATGTAAGGTAACTTGTTGAGAGACATTATGTACTGAGACCAGCTTCTCAATTTTCAGTTTCAGCCTCATGACAGTGAGTTAATAATTAAGTATATATTGCAATGGTTTAGCACACTCCAGTGAATCATGCTATCTTCAGGCTACATCTGCCAAAACAATACTGAGGTATTTAAATAAACATTCATTTGGGCCTTTTTCAGACAAGTCACAAGACCCACTTAAATGGCACCAACTTTTACAGAAAGGATGCAGAGTATACAAGAGATAACACTGTCGCTATGTATAATCTCTATTAACAGCTGAATATGTAATTAGATGCTCCAAGATCAGAAGGCTGTGGATTCTATATTCCCACCCCCAAAATAGCAGCCCAAGTAAATGGCTTTTTATGTTATAAAATGACTTCACACTTTCTTGAATGAAGTCTGGAAGATGAATAGCATACTCTTCCCAGCAGGAAGACAGGACTGATTTTTATAGTTTTATGACAGGGCAAGGTATGCACCTGCACTGAGGAATCGGATTAATCATTAATGCTTCATATGTTTCTTTTACTGTACTTTGCTGTGATCGGGCGGCCACAGTGGTGCAGCGGTTAGCGTTGTTGCCTCACAGCAATAGGTTCTCCGGTTCGATCCTCAGTTGGGGTGCCTTCTGTGTGGAGTCTGCATGTCCTCCCTGTGGTTGCGTGGGTTTCCTCCCACATCCCAAAGACATGCAGTAGGTGGATTGGACACTCTAAATTGGCCCTAGGTGTGAGTGTGCGCATGTGTGTTCCTTCTGTGAAAGGTTGGGTGCTGGGCTGGCAACTCAACACCGTGAAACTCACTGCCAATCATGAGCGGACAGATGATCTGCTGTGGTGACACCTAACCGGGAAAAGCCAAGAAGAAGAAGACTGTACTTTCTTGTGATCATATTTAGTGCACCTTGACCTTCCTGGTTATCAGGTTCAGCAAGCAGTCAGTAGTGACAGACATTTATCTAAACGTTAAACAGCTGATGTGCTTTACTCTTAACAAAGGGGCTGAATGTCTTTAAGACCCTAAGAGCAGAATTATTGTGTGTGTGTGTGTGTGTGTGTAATATGTATTTAAAAGCAATACACTTGTATTAGAAATAAAACAGTGTTTATATTTTTCTCATTTGTTGTACTCTAACTTTTTTCCAAGGACAAGAAAGAGGTCTAAGTGTAATAATATTTCAGGAGGTGTCATTAGCATGACCACTGCAGTACCATTTTTTGGCAGCATTGTCTGTGAGCACCTATTATTATAAGAAAATGAAAAACATAAGATTAACATTTTTAGTTAAGGCAGAATGCTTGGGCTTACATTAAAATAATCTAAATAAATAAGCAAGCAATGTACACATACATTGTGTTAAATCAATATCTGTAGTACTTCAGAATCAGTACATGTAAAATGGAATTCCTGGAATATCATTTCTGTTATGTTTACTGGTCTGGGACTGGTTAAGTTAGATTTGCTTAATCTTTTTTTGGTTCTGCTGCATATGCGTCCTCCTTTTCTGGAAAATTGACAATTTCTTAAAATATTTTCTGCATAGAAATAAGGAAATTATTGCATTTGAAAATGTTTAACTATGACGATGGTTGCAGTATGATGGCATTTTGGTCATTTAGGCGTCTTTCTGGAGGTTAGGATCTGTTGGGGCTATCATTTTTGTGGCAGAAATAGGTCTCTGAAATAATAGCTTTAGTTTACATCCACAGAAAACAATAGCATTGAACACTACATGTTTGCACTCCCCCACACACATTGCCACCACCACCAATTGAAGTAAGATCATATGCAAGTTCTTGGTTATTGTGATGTGAAAAGAAATGCAATGTAACCATGGAGACTTATTTTGTTTAAACATTGTAGGCAGAAAGCAGTTTCTCTGGGCAGGCAGTGAGTTGTAATGGGGGCAACAACTATGTGTGAATAGTTGCAGTTCTGTCTTGCTTTGCAAGAGTAATGTACATTTCGCTGAAGATCGAGAAGCTCTGAAATCTGAGTATGGTTTATGGGGGGAGTATACTTACCTTCATGACGGTGTCTTTTTTTTTGCCTTTAACCTGACAAAGTCAAGTCGTATACTGTGGGATTGTCGGTAGAGATTGCGGCAGTGTGTGACTGGAGCACATGGCCCTGATGCTTACTGTTAAGTCTAGCTTTGTGAATCTATAATACTTTTAAAGTCTGTACTTTAAGATGAATGTACAATAAATTGGCACGGTAGTTCATGCATGTGTTTCATATCTGCTCATTGTCTATACTGAATGTTTAAAAGTAAAACACATAAAATGAAATTTGTTTTTGGCTGGCACACACAAGCTGTGTTAGTGCTTCTGTCAACAAAATGAAAGTATGCAACACACCTGTTACTATTATTAGTATTTTAATCCTCACAGGTAAAAAGCAGCTACTTTACTTAGGTAATGGGGGGTGTTTGTGACATCATTGAAGTGACTGGCCTTGTTTACTGTCATAATTATGGCTTTGCTAGATAACAACTTATTTGGGTAAAGCCAGCTGTTGTGCAAGCTTGCAACTACCACTGCAGTGCAACAGACTAAATTAATGCAGCCCAGCCATTAATATTTTCATTTTAATCCAGGAAAGGATGTCTGAGGAAGTAAGCAATATGTATACATGGACAGGCTGTGACCATTGTCTCTGTGCAGCAGATGTATTTTAATGCTGGAAAAAGGGATCAAAGCAAAAACTGTAGTGGTGGGCAATGAAATGACTGCCCCTGTTTTATTTTTTTTTTCAAAGTTACAACCACAATAACCAGAATGACTGAACAGAGCGTTACAGTGGTCTAACTGAAATCTATTAATTTCAGAGACCTGACTTTGGATGAAAAGTTAAGAATCTAGAGGACTGGAAGACCAACACCTGATCTGAATAGAGTTACCACCTGTCCCACTTTGCGAGTACAGTCCCTCTTTGGGCAGTTGTGTCCTGACAAAAAATTTAAAAAATGGCAAATGTCCTGAGATTTTAGGACAACATTATTTCCTATATTTGATGTAATAGTTGCATAAAACAATTATTCTGTATCTAAAATACCTAAATGTTATAAGAAACAGAATAAGCAACTAAGATGCTACAATGATAAGCTTTTATTTAGGCAAAAAAGTTAAGTTCTAGCCTTTGTACTGACCGTGGGTATGTGTCGGTCTGTAAAATCTGATGTTTGTACCGAAAATGTCCCACTTTGGCCATTTGAAAAGGTGGCAACCCTAGATCTGAAGATGGAGTCTCAAGGTACAAGTAGGTCAAGAACATACACATGCAGCTTCAGCAGGTCAGTGTATGACAAACACACCTAGATCTGTGGTTGTGAGGAGACAAACAGCTTGTACTGCTTCCCATGTTTGTTGTTAGATGGAGAGGATGCCTGGACATCAAAGGGTATGAATGACCTGAAGAGAATGGAAGAAAAGTCCAGAAAGCATGAACAGTCTGCTAAACGTTTTGACAAACAGATGAGTCTAGCATTGTTGGGAACTGTGAATATCAGGTGTCAGTTAAGTAGTGGATACCAGTTATCAGTAGAAAGACACAAGAAAGTGGAAGAAAACCGTCATGTTCTATCGCTTTTAATAGACTGCATCAAGCTGTGTGCTGAAGAAGTTGCTTTAAGAGGCCATGATGAGTCTGAAGAGTCACTGAGTGCAGGAATGTTCTGGAGACTGATCAATTTTGCAGGTGAAGTCTATCAGAAGTCGGCTGAACACTTGAGAACTTCAATTGTTTTTAAAGGAACATCAAAAAACATTCAAAATGAACTCCTGGACTGCATGCTAACAGTATGCAGGGAAGAAATAAAAAAGGAGATTCGTACTGCAAAATTTGTAGCAGTAATTCCAGATGAAACCACTGATGTTGCTGGGCTATGGCAAATTGCTATTGTGTTTCATTATGTTGTCAATGGACAGGTGTTGGAACGTTTTTGGGGATAATTTATACCACCCGGACAAACAGCAGAGCATATTGCTGGTGTGATAAGACAACAGTTGAAGGAAGTAGTGAGAGACCAGCATGAAAAAGTGATTGCTCACAGTTATGATGGTGCATCTGTTATGAGTGGTGTTCAGCATGGGATTCAGGCTTTCATAAGAGAAGAGTTTAAATATGCCTATTATGTACACTGCTATGCCCACCAACTTAATCTGGTAATCCAAAGAGCCACACAACAGAATACTGAAGCAAGATTTTTTTTAACACTTGCTGGAATTCCAGCCTTTTTCTCTCATTCAGTTCAAAGACAAGCTGCTCTGGATAGTATAGTATCACGACGCATGCCAAGAGTATCAGTAACATGATAGAATTTTAATATCCGTACTGTAAATGCAGTGTACGAGAACTTGGAGTTGCTGTCGGAGTGCTTTCTTTATTTGTACAAGTGTCCTACATCTGCTGCAGCAACTGTACAGAAAGCAAATGGGCTACTGTGAACAGTTGAAGATGATGAATTTAAATTTTGGCTTGCTGTTTTCCATTGTATAATGCCCCATGTTGACATTCTTTACAGGCAACTTCACTGCCGTACCACAGATCAACCGCTGTTGAAAAGGATGTGCATACATTTTTCAGTGAAATTGACGGTGTCAGATCAGGTGTTGATGGTATTGCAGCACAGAATCTACAGACAGAGAACATCCTGTCAAGACGTAGACAAGGGCCATCAGCTTCCCGACTACTGCATGCGACACTGTTGACTGCTGCAAAGGAAATGTGTAATGTCATAAAGTTCCAGGCAACATCACGATTTCAACAAACTGGCCATCTTCAAGCTTCTCAACTACTACTGCCTGAAAGGTTTTCAACATACATAAGAGAGTTTCCAGAAAATCTATTCACAGCAACAATAGACAACTATCCATTCCTGTTGAGGGGACAACTTAGAACATAACTTTGAGTGGTGTATCAACGTGAAGACTTTGCAGCAACTGGCAGTGCAGTCAAGATGTTAAAATTCTTGGTGGACAACTCATTAACCAGTGTGTTTTCAGAGATTTACAATGTGTTGTTAATTATAGCCACCACACCAATGTCAACTGCTGAGGCAGAAAGGTGCTTCTCAACATTGAAAAGAATTAAAACATTTCTTCGTAGTACAATGGGGCAAGAAAGATTGAATGCATTGGCTATGAATTCCATAGGAAAGGAGTTAACGCAGGGTATTACTAACTTCAACCAAAGAGTTATTGATTTGTTTGCACAAAATAGAGACAGACAAATGGACTTTGTCTATAAGTAAAAAACCTGAGAAATACCCAACCTGAGAAATACCCACAGGAACACAGTAGAGGTTCTTATTTGGTACTATACTACAAGCACTTATGTAACCCAGCCACTGGAGATGCACAAGCCAGTGCATTTCTTTGTGCCAGTCCCAAGCCCAGATAAATGGGGAGGGTTACGTCAGGAATGGTATCCAGTGTAACCTCTGCCAAATAACATATGCGGACAAATATACAAATTTTCATACCGGATTGGTCGAGGCCCGGGTTAACAATGACCACCACCAGTACTGTTAGCCAACAGGGTGCTGGCAGAAATTGGGCTACTGTTGGCCAAAGAAGAGGGGGAAGGCATGCCCAAAGGCGAGATTGTGTTGATTTGGACATGTGATGAGGGATGCTGGGTATATTGAGAAAAGGATGCCAAGAATGGAGCTGCCAGGGAAGACAGAAAAGAGGAAGGTCTCAGATATGGTTTATGGATGTGGTGAGAGAGGACATGCAGGTGGTTGGTGTGACAGAGCAAGATGCAGAGGACAGGAAGAAATGGAAACAGTTGATCTGCTGTGGCGACCCTAATGGTTGCAGCGAAAGAATATATATATATATATATATATATATATATATATATATATATATATATAAATATATATATATATATATATATACATAAATACATACATATACATATATATATATACATTATATATATATATATATATATATATATATATATATATATATATATACACAAATATATATATATATGGACACTTTATAAGCTCAAAATACTGAAATCTCTAAATTATCAGTATCATAAAGTGGAAGGATCGGAAGATTGCAACCCCAGAAGCACTTTTGAATTAGTGGTTCTGGTGTTGTGCTGCACACTAATTCCTCCATTCTAGTAGAAATTATAAGGTTGCTTATAGAAATTTTGGATATTATACTTTCTTATAATTTATAACTTTTGATGTCCAGTAATACAGACAAAAAAAACTGGTGTAGCTATGGGGGCAGCAATGGCCTGCAGCTATGCCATTTATTTATGCCAGTATGAGAAGTGAAAAAATGTTTCTTTCCAGATATGTTTATGTCTGATACAAGTTTTACAAGGATTTTATTAATGACATTTTTAATATGGGATGGTACAGTGAAGAAACTGCAAGAACTTCATAACCATTTGACTCAAGTAGATGAGTATATGCAATTTACTATAGACTGTGATAAAAATAAAAAAAAAACATTTTTAGATATTAAATTGATTAAAGTAGGTTAAGTACAACTATTTCTAAAAAAAATAAGTGTGTTGTTATATTTAACTTATAATAATATGCATCCTCTTTGAGTAAATTATATTGTCCTAAAGGGGCAAATGATTAGAAGAGAAGATGATGGTATTTTGTAACAGGAATTGGGAATTTTGAAGTGTAATTTCAAACAAAGGGGGTATCCTATGTGTATGGCAGAGAAGGAAGACATGGATATTATAAATGGGAGAAATTATGAATATAAGCCATGGATCTAGTTAAACATAGTTAATGATACCAATGTGAGGCGTTCTGAGTCAGTTGATAAAATGTTGATGAAGCTGGAAAAATCTTTGAATACTCTTGTTATAAAAATATTCCATATAGTAAGTAATTGACATATTATAAATGGTTTCCCAGCTATTTCATAAGTAGTTGGGAAAACTATTTTTTTTAAGAAAGCAAGGAATATAAATTAACCATTAGAATTAAAATATAGTCAGTATGATTTCCCAGAGAAAGATTCTGAGTTGTGGTAACTGAAGTTATTGGAGGTTTCTTTTAACAGATTATATTAATGTGAAGCTTAGGAATTTTTTATATACATTTTCAGGAAATCATAGGATCACAGGAGGTTACTAGGCTATCGACCTGGAGGTCACTTCAAGCCTAGCCATTTCATCCCAATGTAATATCATAGGTACTGTAGTCAAGACCCAGGATTGTATTTAGTAATAACTGCCATGTCCAGGAGGATTGTGGGTGCTGTCCCTCGTAAGAATTTACAGTGCCCCATCCACTGGTAAAGGTTCCTTTTAAACAGTGTGATAGAGGTATTCTGCTTTACATGAATTGGCAGCCTATTCCAATGATGCATCAGTCACTGGAAGACAAATCTGTCCCTCCAGCATGTCCTGTTAAAGTTACAGGCCATATTTAGGTCCCTGGAATGGGTAGCTCTAGTCCCATTTGATTTATGGATGTGCAGCAAATTCATTAAATTTGAGTTGGAGATTGCTGTGTAAGCCAGACATAAGTCTCTTATAAGAAGTCTATACGATACTGAGTATAGTGACAGGGACTTTAGTTGGTCTGGGTAAGGCATGTGCTGGAGTCCTTTTATCTTTTTAGTTAGAAACCTCTGAGGTCTCTCCAATTACTGCAGATTCTTTGTATATGCCAAAAGGGGCATACACTCAATTATGGGCTTGATTAGTGATGAGTATAGAGAGATTATAACCCACTTTGCTCTAGAGGTGGTGCTTTCGCTAATCAAGTGTGCTGTGTAGAAAGCCTTCCTTACTACAGTAGACACATGGTGGTTAAAGTTAAGGTCACAGTCTACTTGTGATCCCAGATCTCTTACCACTTTGTAGGTACATTGAGTATTGCTGTTAATTTGATAGTGTGAAAGGACATTGTTTTTACTGAAGGGAATGATTATGCATTTCCTTGCATTCTATTTGAGACCATGACTAAAACACAGGTTGTTGGTCTGTGTAAGACCCTCCTAAAGTATACTGACATTATTTGGGGATTCAATAATTACACACAGTTTGCAGTTGTCCGCAAACTTGGTCAGCCACAGCCGCTTACTTTGGGCTTGAACTTCTGAGAAGTATGTACCAAACAGTAGGGGGCCCAGCACTGACCTCTGTGGCACCCTATTGGTGACAGGTCTGCTGGTTGATCTGGAGTCACCCACTTTGATAGTGTGTGACTGGTTTGTGAGCCAGTTAGAAACCCATCTTGCAACAAAGGGGTTTACATTCAGTTTGCTAAGTTTATTGGTAATGCCTTAGTGTGGGATTGTGTCAATGACCTTTGGCAAGTTGAGGTAGGCTGTGTGCACAGATTTGCCCTTGACAATGGCCCTGGTCACATTTTTGAAGAAATCCACCAGGTTTAACAGGCAGGATCTGCCCTTGACAAAGCTGAATTGGGTCGGAACTAGGGTTAGGAGTTCTTCTATGCCCTTATTTATGAGGTCCATGTTGATACATTCCATGGCTTTACAGATAAGGCTGGACAGACTTGTTAGTTTATAATTCCCTGAGTCTGTTGCCAAGCCACCTTTGTGGAGGGGAATAATTGTTGCTGCTCTCCATTCCACAGGAACAAAGTCTGTGGTTAGGCTGTGATTGAATAGGACACTTAATGGTGATGCTATTTTATATTTTAGTTTGTTTAGAAGACAGCCTGGTATAGAGTCTGGTCCCATAGAGGCTGTGATTTTTGCCTTAAACAAGGCTTTAATGACCTGCTCTTTGGTTATGTAAGGTGGGAGGGAAGTTGGGGGCAAGGTTTGTGATAAGTTTGGACAGGATAAGGGAGTGAAAGTTTTACCA
Organism: Protopterus annectens; assembly: GCF_019279795.1. NCBI lineage: Eukaryota > Metazoa > Chordata > Ceratodontiformes > Protopteridae > Protopterus > Protopterus annectens. Next base: position 511,324,317 of record NC_056727.1, on the reverse strand, counting down.
AATCTGTTCTCTAGCAGGTTTGCTGTCTCTGAGAGATCAGTGTGTGCGATACTCCCCACTTGGGAGACAACAATAGTGGTGCCAAAGAGTGCAAGGGGTACTCCAAGCTGGGAGAGGACAGACCACCTCTATTACCACCAAACTGGACTTCTCCCTACCACCTGACTTTCACCAGGTAATGGAAGGGCTCATCAGACAAAGACAAAGGGAGGGTACAAAAAATGAAATGTTTGTTTAATTTGTTAACTAGATAAGTCCTTGTTGACCAAGGAGCACTGCTTGGTTAAGCAACTTGCTTAGTGTTACAGTTTGAAGACAGAAATGGAGAGAATTATATGCAGGATTACAGGCTGAATCTCATTAATAATTTGTAGTTTTAAAATAAAAAACAGCTCCAACGTGTGTCAAAAAATAATGAAAAACTTCCTTTATTACACACAAATCCACGGAATAGTCAGCACTTTTATTTCAATGCAGAGACTTTATCAGACTGCGAATTATATAACAACCGATCAAAAATTAAAATATCAGTTAATGAACCACTTCAATGGCCTGACTTATATGGAACTGTTAGTAAAATACAATTCCAATGAAATATAAAATTTAATGGAGAGGGTTCAACTTTCATATGCAAAACTGAAGAAAATAACTTCTTTTAGTAATTTTGACTCTAAAATGCAGCATAATCCAAGAGAAAATTATGAAAGAAAAAATATGAGCATGAACATAGGTATTATGTGAATGGTGCTGAATATGAAGGAAGACTGACAAATGATATAACTGCAGCTCCTGAGGTGAGTGTGAACATGGTTTAAAATTCTACAGCTGAACAGCAAGGTTTTTAGCGAATGGACCCAAACTGCCCAGGAGATCATCGTGTTTGAGTCAACAAGCTCAGGAAATGAGAGATAGTATGTTAGGCATCCAGGTGTTTCAGCAAGGAACAGATTGTCAGTGGACATGGGCATAAGTTGTTGTATTACCCCTGAAACCTCAGAGGAGAAAGTATCAGAAAAACAACAAGATGGAATGACAGATGGAACTAACACAATCTTGGAATATAAATGAAATCTGTATACTTTTTGTGCAGGTTTGTAACAATGTAGACACAAATAATGGAAATGATTGGATTAAAATAGTTAATTTGTCAAAATATGTTCATAGGTTCATAGGTGTGTACTAGGTTAACGGCCCTGGAGCCTATAAAAGCTTAACCCAAGAAGATTCCCTGGCATCATGCCACCCAAAGTTAGTTTCCAGTATATGTGACGTTTATCAGAGAGAGGGAATGTGGGATTCCTGGACACGACCTATTTATAATGATAACTAACTTTGGGAAGCATAATGCCAGGGAATCTTCTTGGGCTAGGCTTATACAGGCTCCAGGGCCGGTAGCCTAGTACACACCTATGAACCTATATGTATTGATGTTTTCAGGTATTTCTATTTTGGTGAAGGCTTTCATTTTTACACCTCTGCCAGTGAGGATGTGTCCAATATCAGTCATGTAAGTGAATACATTCAGAAGTAAAATTTCTTGTTATGAAACATCCAGCAAGGTAAGTATATTTGTCTTGGCACAATAAATGGGTTTAGAAAACTCAGCACAATTAATCCACCGTTACTTTTTGAATTGTCAACATTTTAAACTGTTTGAAAGTTATTAGATTATTGTTTAAAAAAACCCTGATTAAAAAGATGTTTTAACATGATTAAGTTTAAAAAAAACAGGCTTTGTTGAGCAAACATTTTATGAAAAGTTAAATTTAAGAGAACTTAAGTGTGCTGCCAGATTGATTGGCACTTTTCATGAGGAACAGTTAATGGAAGGGCCATTGACAATGGAAGGGCCATTGATAATATTTTAGGAGTGTTTGGAGATTACCTATATCTTTGTTGATAAAGTCCATGATAATTCACTCCATGGCCTTGCACATAAAGCTAGTCAGGCTAATACGTCTACAGTTCCCAGGGTCAGTGGAAGTACCAGCTTTGTGCAAGAAAATAATGGTGGCTGTTTTCCATTCAGCTGGTATAAAGCCGGTGCTTTGACTATGATTGAAAAAAGAGTACCCAGTGGTGTAGCTAATTCATTTTGGAGCCCATGTAGGATGCAGCCTGAGATGTTATCAGGTCCCACAGATGCTGTGTTTTTGACCTTAGAGAGGGTCATGACTTAGAAAACTTTATTATGTTTAAACTTCATTTTAACTTGTAACACTATAATGTTGTTACTAGAAACAATCTTAATGGATGGTCCAAAATCATTACGCAGTATTGGAAGGACAAACTCAAAAGAAGTAATCAGTCTATTATTACTTAAACATTCTCCTAAAATATTATCAATGGCCCTTCCATTGTCAATGGCCCTTCCATTAACTGCTCCTCATGAAAAGTGCCAATCAATCTGGCAGCACACTTAAGTTCTCTTAAATTTAACTTTTCATAAAATGTTTGCTCAACAAAGCCTGTTTTTTCAAACTTAATCATGTTAAAACATCTTTTTATCAGGGTTTTTTTTAAACAATAATCTAATAACTTTCTCTCAAACAGTTTAAAATGTTGACAATTCAAAAAGTAACGGTGGATTAAATGTGCTGAGTTTTCTAAACCCATTTATTGTGCCAAGACAAATATACTTACCTTGCTGGATGTTTCATAACATGAAATTTTACTTCTGAATGTATTCACTTACATGACTGATATTGGACACATCCTCATTGGCAGAGGTGTAAAAATGAAAGCCTTCACCAAAATAGAAATACCTGAAAACATCAATACATATAGGTTCATAGGTGTGTACTAGGCTACCGGCCCTGGAGCCTGTATAAGCCTAGCCCAAGAAGATTCCCTGGCATTATGCTGCCCAAAGTTAGTTATCATTATAAATAGGTCGTGTCCAGGAATCCCACATTCCCTCTCTCTGGAAAAAGTCACATATACTGGAAACTAACTTTGGGTGGCATGATGCCAGGGAATCTTCTTGGGTTAAGGTTATATAGGCTCCAGGGCCGTTAGCCTAGTACACACCTATGAACATATTTTGACAAATTAACTATTTTAATCCAATCATTTCCATTATTTGTGTCTACATTGTTACAAACCTGCACAAAAAGTATACAGATTTCATTTATATTCCAAGATTGTGTTAGTTCCATCTGTCATTCCATCTTGTTGTTTTTCTGATACTTTCTCCTATGAGGTTTCAGGGGTAATACAACAACGTATGCCCATGTCCACTGACAATCTATTCCTTGCTGAAACACCTGGATGCCTAACATACTATCTCTCATTTCCTGAGCTTGTTGACTCAAACACGATGATCTCCTGGGCAGTTTGGGTCCATTCGCTAAAAACCTTGCTGTTCAGCTGTAGAATTTTAAACCATGTTCACACTCACCTCAGGAGCTGCAGTTATATCATTTGTCAGTCTTCCTTCATATTCAGCACCATTCACATAATACCTATGTTCATGCTCATATTTTTTTGATTTTCATTTTTTTTTTTTGAAGTTCATTCTCTTTCATAATCTTCTCTTGGATTATGCTGCATTTTAGAGTCAAAATTACTAAAAGAAGTTATTTTCTTCAGTTTTTCATATGAAAGTTGAACCCTCTCCATTAAATTTTATATTTCATTGGAATTGTATTTTACTAACAGTTCCATACAAGTCAGGCCATTGAAGTGGTTCATTAACTGATATTTTAATTTTTGATCGGTTGTTATATAATTCGCAGTCTGATAAAGTCTCTGCATTGAAATAAAAGTGCTGACTATTCTGTGGATTTGTGTGTAATAAAGGAAGTTTTTCATTATTTTTTGACACATGTTGGAGCTGTTTTTTATTTTAAAACTACAAATTATTAATGAGATTCAGCCTGTAATCCTGCATTTAATTCTCTCCATTTCTGTCTTCAAACTGTAACACTAAGCAAGTTGCTTAACCAAGCAGTGCTCCTTGGTCAACAAGGACTTATCTAGTTAACAAATTAAACAAACATTTCAATTTTTGTACCCTCCCTTTGTCTTTGTCTGATGAGCCCTTCCATTACCTGGTGAAAGTCAGGTGGTAGGGAGAAGTCCAGTTTGGTGGTAATAGAGGTGGTCTGTCCTCTCCCAGCTTGGAGTACCCCTTGCACTCTTTGGCACAAGTGGAGTGCCTCTGCATGCTGACCCCCCCCCTCCCCAATTGTGCAGGTGCTAAGCACCATGACAGCATGAGCTCTGCTTGCTCAAACCCCATTGGGTAACACTTAATGCTCTCACCAGGTGTTACCCTTATGGTGAACTGGAGCTATTTTCTTGGAACGGACAAGCCAGCAATGGAGATTCACTCACATCCTACACATCCAACCCCCGCAAATGATTTCACTTGTTAAAGTGTGTACGTATGCATTTGTATTTTTTTAATGGGGTAGATCACTGATCTTCATGGACCTTTTTCAGACTCAACTAAGGAGTGCTGTTTACATAGTCAGACAATGGAAGTTGAGGGAGTCAAACACTGGACCACAGGAAACCGCTTGTTAACAGCTTCTTAATTTTCTACGCCAGCTGCCAGATAAAGTAAGCACAGGACATCATAGTATTCACTCAATGAATTCTTTCCTTATTTTACAAATAATTTAATTTTCCTGAGTGACATTCTAGATCTGTTTAGAAGAAATTACAGTTTTACAAGCCATGCACTTGTTATTAAGGAACACAGATGCACAAAATAGTGAGAACATTTTTATTGTCATTAAAAAAGTGAATTGTTTCTTTCCCTGACTCTATCCTTTGTGGACATTGAGTCTTCCTGAATGCTTCACACTTACCTTGAATTTTGCATACTGTTATCCTTAGATGCCATATTTCTTGTACTGCATTAAAAACACAAATATGCAAGAATGCTAGAACAATTTGGGGCCTTATTGTCATAACAGAAAATTGAGCAGTGCAGAACTGCAGTACGGAGAGAAGCAGCAGTAAGAAACGACAACACATGGAAGGTGACAGATTAGCTTCAATGTAGCACATAAAAAAATGATGCATACTTACATGCATACCTACAGACATACATAAATAAATAATGAATGAAGAAGCTTCCTACTTCCTTCCTTCCCCTGTTCTCTACAAAATACACCTTAAACAAAAATCACTACCAACACCAGTACATATTTCCCAACTGGATATTCCAGTCTCAAGAATGTAAAGGAAGCATCTATAAGTCTGGCAAACTTAAGTTGTTATTTGTTCTTAGCAATGAGTGAGAAGTTTGTTTCATAGGCTAATCTACATCAGAGAATGCATGTAGATATAGCTGTTAATCATAGGAAGTTACTAGGCCCTTGCAAGCCTAGCCAAGTTCTTACCCTTATTTCCATGATCGGCACCTATTGCCCCTGTCCAACAAGGACACAGATGGAACCCCTGGGGTGAATATACAGTTACCCATCCAATTGCCCAGATTGCATTTGAAGAGGGCCAATGAGGTGCTCTGTTTGACATGAAGCGGGAGTCTATTCCAAGGTGTAGTAGCCTCTACGAGACAAATCTGTCCCTCGAGCAGATTTTATTAATGTCACATACCAGGTTAAGGTCTTTAGAACGAATAACCCTTGTACCATTTGACTTACGGATATGCAACACTTCCAATAACGCAGGGTCAGAGATTACCTTTGTATGCAAGGCAAAGATCTCTGAGTAGTCTATATGAAATAGAATAAAGTGACAGTGATTTCAGAGAATCCCCATAGGACAGATGCTGAAGACCTTGAATTGTCCTTGTGAGAAACCTTTGTGGTTTCTCCAATTGCTGCAGGTGCTTAGAAAGGTACATGCAAAAAGGGGCATTGTACTCAGTTATTGGCCTGATGAGGGAAGAGTATAACTTCTTTTTTTATGGAGGCAATGCCCTTACTTATGAGATGAGCTATATAGAATGCCCTTCGTACCACTGTGGAGACATGGTGGTCAAAGGTAAAGTTGCTGTCAACCTGTGTATCCAGGTCTTTCACCACTGAGTGCGTACTTAAGGTGTTGCTATTGATGTGGTAGTTATCAGGAATATCGCCTTTACTGAAAGGAATGATAATATTTTTTTTGCATTGAGGTTAGAGCCATGACTTTGACACCAGTCATTTGTTTGTGTATGACTCTCTTGTAGGATGTTGCCATCATTTGGAGATTTTATGATTGTTCCCAGTTTGCAGTCATCAGCAAACTTTGTCAGCCACAGACCTTTAGTTTTTGCTTGTACTTCTGAGAAACAGATTCCAAACAGCAGAGGTAGAGGAGATGAGATCCCTGTGGAATACCAGTGGTTACAGATCTGTTGTTGGAGGTGGATTCCCCTATTTTGACTATAGGAGCTCTATCAGTGAGCCAGTTAGTGACCCATCTAATGATATAAAGGTTGATGCCTAGCTGGGTGAATTTGTCAATGATGCCTGAGTGGGGGATAGTGTCAGACACTTTGGCTAAGTCTAGGTAGGCTGTATGCACAGATTTCCCCCTCATCCGTGGCCTTGGTGATTGACTCAAAGAAGTCCACCAGGTTTAACAGGCATGATCTCCCTTTGACAAATCCAAACTGAGCAGGATCAAGTGTTTGGAGATTACCTATATCTTTGTTGATAAAGTCCATGAGAATTCACTCCATGGCCTTGCACATAAAGCTAGTCAGGCTAATAGGTCTACAGTTCCCAGGGTCAGTGGAAGTACCAGCTTTGTGCAAGAAAATAATGGTGGCTGTTTTCCATTCAGCTGGTATAAAGCCGGTGCTTTGACTATGATTGAAAAAAGAGTACCCAGTGGTGTAGCTAATTCATTTTGGAGCCCATGTAGGATGCAGCCTGAGATGTTATCAGGTCCCACAGATGCTGTGTTTTTGACCTTAGAGAGGGCATTTACGACCTGCTCTTTAGAGATACAAGGTAGGGGACAGGTGGTAGGAATGTCATGGGGTATGTGTGGCAGGGACAAGGGAGGCTATGTCCACATGCTCAGTATATGTGGTATCATTAACTACTAGTTCTGCAAAAATCTGAGCCTTTCCTTTTAGGTTATGGATGTAATTATAGAATGCCTTGTGGTTGTCCTTCGATGAGGAAGCTAATTTGGACTCGTAATTTGCTTTGGAGGACTTTACAAGAAGTCTTATTTGCTTGTTTAAACTGAGGAGTGAGTGTTTCTAGTTTAGGAGGGCTCACTTCCTCTGACTTGTAGACAGCAATTTCTTCCTGTTAATGTAAAGCCTGTTAATGACAGTTGTCCACCAGGTAGGTTTACTCTTCCTTGAGGAGCTTGTTTTGGTCTTATCAGGTACAGCAGAGTCAATGCAGTTATACAGATGTTTGTATAAAGCATTGTTGTAGAGCTTGGCATAGTTGCCAGTGATATCTGAGGGAGGAGGTGCAGTGAAGCTATTTATACCATTCCATAGGAGGTTATCATCTATTTTGGAGAAGGATTTTAGTTTAGTTGCTGCTAGGGGGGGGGGGGGTAGGTGTGATAGTTACTTTGAATGAGACTGATTTGTGGTCACATCTCACCAGGGAGGACCTCACAGTAGGGGTGCTACAGTGATCCCCCATATTGGTAAGATCCAGATCCAGGATGTTGGCACCCCTCGTGGGGGTGTCAACCAGCTGGTCCAGAGCACTGGAGTTAAAGTCAAAGAACCTTTGGGTAAGTGAGTTTGAGCATAAGTAATTTACCCAGTCAATGGATGAGTAGGGTAGTTAAATTCACCCAAAGCCATGGTGTTTGGATGTATCTTGATAGACTCAAGTAGATCCAAATAGGCAGAGTGGGTGTCCTGTTCATGGAGAGGGTCCTGTGGTGGGCAATGACTTGAATAGGTGTAATCCTAACAGTTAATTGCACCTGAAGTGTCGCCAAGAAATCATACTGTTTAACCAATCTAGAGGTGTATTTATCATTAATGAATATTGATATACCACCTCCTTTAGTTTTCATGACTTCAGTTTGAGATCTGATAGTGTCAAAGGAGGTATAACCTGGTATGGCTGGGGTGCTCTCCACAGCCTTGAACTAGGTCTCTATAACTGCACAAATGTCTCCATCTTCCAAGGTGAGGATAGTTTCCAGTGAGTGCAGTTCCATGTTGAGACTACTAGTATTTAGCAGCATAACCTTGAGGTTGTTTTTAGATGGAGTTTTTATGTGGGGCATTTTGTCCTTGAGAAACTGCCTAAAAAGACACTATGGGGTGGCAAGAGCCTTAGCTAGTAGCCGAAATCCCAGGGGTGACAGAGGAAGACCATCTCTGGAAAAGCATCGAAGTCTGTAAATCATGCCATCCCAGGCTGACAGATAGTGGATCCCCTTAGAATGACACCAGAAGCTAAGCCAATTATTGAAGTCAATCATTTTCTGTTTGTATTGAGGCATCATCCTAGGTGAACGTAAAATGTTGCTTAAGGCTAGGGACATACCTGCCTGAGATACATAGTCAGAGAGCTCAGTCATGTCTCTCTCTATATAGTCCAGAAAGGTACATCTCAATTTGTTCACACCAAGATGGACTGTGACGGAGTCATAATAGCACCTGTTGTTAAAAGACTTCAGTGCATGTGTGATATGACATATCCTGGCAGATGACAGACAGTTGACCGTGACCTTTTCCTTATCCAGCCTGGTGAGAGGGGCATCAGTGTGTCTCATGATGGAATCACCTATGACTAATATATTTGATTTTGTGTTTTGCTTAAGGGTTTGACCAGTGAGACACTGGTGCATGAGCTATTATGGGTAATGTGCTCTGCAAAGAAAGTATGTGTAGTGTGCTTGTGTTTGTGTTTAGGAGGTCTCTGGTGATTAGGTATGGTTCTGGTGAGGACCTCCACATATGTAGGTACGTGTGATATGGGTTTTGGTGAAATAAGAGGTGAGGTTGTTCATGCTGGCAACTCGATCATTGTCATATGTACTGACTGGTGTGTGAGAGAGCATGGAGGTTCTTAAAATAGCTGCATCTCTCACACATTGTGTTTGTGTGGACTAGGAATAAAGGTTTATCGGTGAACATGAGGCAGTTGCTACACTGCATCAGGATGCCCATGTTGACCAAGCTGGCTGGAGAAACTGTGAGAAATGTTCCATCCATAGTGATAGGTAAATTTATATGATCAGGAAAAGAGGTCACACTTATGAGTGGCTAGTGGGTGAGAGGTGTGTTGATATCTCTGAGACTAGGCTTAGTGTTCCACCTGACAGTGGAGCAGGGCCTGGAGAAACCTCTGGAGGACCACAAGCAAAGTGCTTAATGAAAATTTAACAAACAAAATGTTTGCATCTATAACCACCAGCAGTAACCACCACTATGTGCAATGCACAATGGAGCACTACACGCAAACAAGTACAAACATAGTGTTTAAATAAAACAAGAAAATACCCTTTTTAACTCAATCTAGCCAATAAGAATGTTTTCTCTGAGTTGTAGTCCAATCACCCTCGATTAGATGTGACCCAGACAGTACTTTCCTAACACAAGAGTGCAGAAGGGCTTTCACCAACAAAGGTGGCTTGAAGTCGATGCTCAGATGTTAGAAAATAGACCCAGAAATAGCAAACTTGTAACTGGGCAGTGCTGCAGCTGAACTAGTACAGTGTTCAGTAAATGTGACAAAAAAGTAGTTCAGACAATACAAACAGGCAGTGGAATGCAAATACAAGTTAAAAGTGCAATATTAGAACACAAACAGGCACTTATAGTTAGTTGGAAGCAACAGATGCCTCAGATACTTCAGTATCTCAGTGAAGAGCTAGTTTTAGTGAAAGTCTGAATCTACCCTCAGCTATAAAATGCAGAAGTACTAGAAATTCAAAGTGCATAAAATCACAGTCAGTATCTGTATTTCAGACTAGCTCCACTATAGTTGCCATTGTTTAATTGACAGTTTAACATTAACATACTCTTGCAAGACATTTACATGTTTTTTTTCCAATTTTGTTATGAAATCTTCAAATATAGAAATGTTACAGTTTAAGTTAAAAAGGTTGCTTCAAGTTTGGTTAAGCCAATCTGCCCAGTTTTGTTACTATACCGAGGGTGTACACCAGGGATAGAATGTAAAAATCACAAACACCACCAGGACAGATACTAAAGGGAGTAGTAATGTTGAATGCAGAAGTTTGTACAATGTACTGTGATAAAAACTGTTTTTTGTCGACCTCTGTTAACTTATCACACTATCTTGCATTTAGATATGCAACAGAGTCCTACCATCCAGGTATAGAAATTCCATTTTTTAAAGATGCACAAGTTAAATTTCTGAGGCAAAAAGATGTGTTTTCTAAAACAAACTGGAAAAAAATTACCATACAAATAGAGGAAAATAATTATGATGTCTTTTATTTATTTTTAACTAGGTAAGCCCTCTGGATCAGGTGTCCCTTTTCGGCAGCAACACAGGAGCAACGTTTCATTAAGTGACTTGCTCAGAACCAGACAGCAGGCAAATGGAGGCTAAGAGTATGAAACCTGTGAGTACAGGAAGGATCTCCTTAACAGCTTATAGCATTAATCCACAACATTGAGTACATGTTGTTTCAGCGTATAGCCCACCTTGGGGGGGTCCACACTTGGGAGGGACAGTGTCCTCTTTCAGGCAGTTGTGAAAAAAAAAAAAAAAATAAAAAAGCAAATGTGACATTTTAGGACAATTAAATTTTTTTACTTTTTGCATAATATAGTACAGTTAATCACAGTTACCTAAAATCAAATAAAACCAATGTATAATAAACTAAAAAAATGCTACAAAATGCTACAAGAATAAGCTTTTTTAGGCAAAAAAAGAAGTTCTATCCTGCTTAATCCGTGGGTATGTAAAGCCAAAAATCTGATGTTTACCAAAAAAAATCCCCTCTGGCCATTTGAAAAGGTGGCAACCCTATTTGGTACAGAGTTTGATGCTGTGCTCCTTATCCATTTCATTCTAACCATTGAGAGGGTCTGTCTTTTTCTTCTTGTCATCAGTCATTAAAGTCTTATTCATAGACTGCTTAGCCAGTGTACAGTATTTGTGCCAGTTTAGCTGGTAACAACAGATGGTACTATATCTTTACTGACATATATACCAACCTGCTTTTTTTGCTTATACCTTTCCTCATATAACACTTCCTAATTCTTTGCCAACAGTCACTTCTGGGACATTTGGGCAACCTGAGAGGGAACTGTCCACATAACTGTAATACAAGTTCAGTATATTGCACTGTTTACTATGCAAAATCTAAAGGTGGAAGGAAGAAGAATAACCAGGTATTGATGCAGAATCATTACTTCACAGGACAGAGTCAGTCTCTGATCTCATTCACAAGTATGGAGAGAGTTAAATTTGTAGCAGAGTTTAACACATGACATTCCCTGTTCACTAGCTTCCCTTCATTGAGAGGTCAGTGAAATATTTTCTGCTTACCCAGAATCTCCCCCAGCAATTCCCATCAATCTGGAAGCAAAAAATATGTTCTGCATGTGGCAGGTACAGTTACATTACAAAATGGTGCAGAACCACACAAAGTAAGGATATAAGACAAAATAGAAAACAATAAAAAGTATGGGGCAGTAAAAGCTAAATCACTGCTTTCTTACAAGATATGGTTTTCTGAGGATAACCAAGTGTAGAAAGAACTTAAACAAGGCTAACAATCTAATGACTCTAAGAAAGGTTCAGTAGCATTAAATATGCCACATGACTTCAGTCAGAGCAGTCAGTTCCTAATCTCTTATATCCCCACAAATGATCCTGTTTTCACTGCTCTTCTCATTATGTCTTACTTCCTTTCTGTTCATTTCCTTTCCTTTCCTTTCGTGAAGCCTGTTGAATAATATTAATTTAACACCTCTGCATTTTGCCTTTTTTATCTCCACTGAATCCTTAATCACCTGTCCCAATCCTTGTCTTCCTTTCTCCTGTGCATATCCCTTGATTAAACTGTAGCGCACAGATATACTAGTGCCTTACTACAGATGCTAATACACGAGCACTGACTGCATATCTCCTACGCAGCCACAATTTCAGTAGCAGCTGCTTAAATGATTACTAATACTGCTTACAGTGACTGAACAGCACCTCTTTTACAGTGCCATCCAGGCCACCTAATAGCTTGTGCTTGGGTCAGCTATTATCTTCACCCCGCCCTCCTAGCAGTATAGGTCTCTCTATCTATAGGTCTATCTGTGTATATTTATTGACTTGTTAATAGGTCGTGTGGACTGGTCTAATAACCTTTTTCAACTCTTTTTAACCGTGACATGGGCAAAGACACAAAAATTACCACTACAACATATAATTCAAATAAATAAATTACAGTGTAAGAAGTTTGTAGTCTAAATAATTACATACACAGATATGTTGATACACACTATAATTAAATGAGATAACCTTGTGGAAGAGTGAAAGCAGAGGGAATGAAATGATTTTGTGAAAATAATATAAGTAACAGATAATTAGGGAAAGTGAAGACAGGCTAGCAGTTAGGGGAGGAGCAGGGAAATTAAAGTATTCTAGGGTCTATAAAGGAATTAACTTTAGGATTAATTAAACCAATGTTTCTGAAGAAGTGTTCTGAATGTGTTAAGTCTTCACAGTTTCCTTTTTTTAATATTTTTTTGCTCTCCCCAGCACAGATCATTAAATTCCTCTCTGCACTTAAGATCTTTTGTTCCTCCACTAGCTGGCCAAAGCTATATGGCTAGTCAAGTAGAGACTTAGGCAAAGTGATTCATCATCTTGTTTTTGGGTCAGATTTTTTGTTTTATGGCCAACTGTTCATCAGTCAATGTCCAGCTTGAAATAATGTTGATGCAGAGTATTAGTCTTTGGATGAACTGTTGGAGTGTTTCCCATAGTTACAGGAGGGTTGAAATTTTTGGTCTCCATCATGAGTTGTGACACAGCAAAAATCCTCTTTCCATCACATTTTTGCCCCATCTGACTCCTCAACAACTGGGTCTGCTAAATGAACTCTGAACTTTTGTACCACATTCAGGGCTTCATCCCTCTGAACTACAGAACATTTCATAGGTTCATAAGAGGATACTAGGCTAATGGCCCTTGGGCCTTTACAAGCCTAGCCATGTAATACCAGTGTTCCCAAATTGACCATTGTTAAATGGTTTCCTAATTAACCAATGTTAGATAGTCTGATTGTTTGCAGAGCAAATTTATGATCAGCACCAGCTGCCCTCGTCCATTAGGGACATACGTGCCACCTCATGGGTGAATTAACGGTCTACCATCCAGTTTTCCAGGTTGCACTTAAACAGGGTCATTGGGAGTTTATTTCAGAGTAGAAACAATCTATGGGAGACATATCTGTCTCTCCAGCATGTTTTGTTTAAATCACAGGCTAGGCTCAGATCTATGGAGCAAGTGATGCTTGTCCTATTTGATTTGCGGACATGCAGCTTTTCCATTATGGCAGGGTCAGAGACTGCACTCTAGGCCAGGCACAGGTCACTTCTCAGCAGCCTGTAGGACACAGAGCACAATGACAGGGCTTTCAGTCTTTCCATGTAGGTCATGTTTTGGAGTCCCTGAATTCTCTTGGTCAGGAACCTCTGTTGTCTCTCCAGCTGCTGCAAGTGTCCGGAGAGGTACATACAAAAGGGAGTGTTGTACTATACTAATGTTCCAATGAGGATGGAGTACAGAGGAGTTGTAACATCCTTGGTCTTGGCTGTGATCTGCTTACTTATGAGGTGTGCAACGTAAAAGGCTTTCCTTACCACTATGAACACATGGTGGTCGAAGTTTAGACTGCTATCAACTTGTGTTCCCAAGTTATGCACCATTGGGTCAAGCTTGGGGGGGTGCTCCCTATATTGCAAATTGCAAGGGCTACCTCTTTGCCAAAGGGGACAATGATGCACTTTTTTTTTTTGCATTTAGTTTTAGACCATGGCTTTGGCACCAATCATTTATCTGTGAAACCCCTCCTGTAATATGCTAATATGTTTAGGGGACTCAATGACTGCTTCCAGTTTGCAGTCATCTGTGAACTTGGCAAGCCACAGACCATCTACTTTCACCTGGACTTCTATGAAAATAGATCCCAAACAGTAGAGGGCCAAGCACAGAACCTTGGAATCTCCAATCTTAACAGTATGGATTCTGTCGGTGAGCCAGCTGGCTACCCATCTAGTGACATACGGGTTAATCCCCAGCTAATTCCCAACTGGGTGAGTTTCTTGATGATATCTAAGTAGGGGATTATGTCAAAAGCCTTGGCTAAGTCAAGATAGGCGGTATGTACTGCTTTGCCTTTGTCCAGGGCTTTGGGGACATTTTTGAAGAAATCCACCAAGTTTAGTAAGCATGATATACCCTTAATGAAGCCAAATTAGGTCAGGTCAAGTGTTTGAAAGTTGCCTAGGACCTTGTTGATAAGGTCCATGATGATTCTTTCCATGGCCTTGCAGATAAGGCTGGTTAGACGTATGGGTCTATAGTTCCCAGGGTCATTTAATGGACCCCCTTTGTGCAAGGAGATTACAATTGCTGTTCTCCACTGTGCTGGAACAAAACTAATGCTCAGGCTATATAGTTAAAGAGAGTGCCAAGTGGATCCACTAGCTCTTGTTTTAGGTTGTTTAGTAAGCAGCCTGAGATGTTATCTGGTCCCATAGAGGCCATGTTTTTGGTCTAGGAGACCATGGATATGACCTGCACATTGGAGATACTGGGGAGAGGACAGGTATCAGTTATGCTTTGGGATATGGCTGGTGGTTTCAGGATGGTGAAGCTTGCACCAAATCTCTCAGCTAACATGTTGGCAATTTCCTCAGGGTCAGTGTGAGTGGTACTGTGCACTATGATCTTGGCACATAGCTGGGTATTCCCTTTTAGCTTTTGGACATATCTAAAGAATGCCTTATGACTGTGTTTAGCTAGGGAAGCTAATTTAGCCTCATAACTAGCTTTAGATGACTTTATCAGATATCTGATTTGCTTGTTCAAGCTGTGGAGGGTATTCTTTCTCTGCCAACTAAGTTCCCTCTTGTTCTTAGATATCAGTTTCTTCCTTTTGTTGTATAACCTGCTTATAATTGAGGTATGCCGAGTGGCCTGTTTCTATGTGAGGACTTGTTTTTAATCCTGTCAGGTACATCAGAGTCAATCAATACAGTTGTTTAAGTGGTTATACAAGGTGTTTGTGTACGCCTTCAAACCATCACTTAGTAGGCTATAGTTTGCTTAGGAAAAGTTCTTAATTTGTATTCCTCCTGTGGAGGTGTCAGGTCTGACCATGACTTCGAATAGGATCATAGGAAGTTACTACACTATTGGTACTGAGGCCCTTAAAGCCTAGTCAAGAATTTAGCCCATGTTCCAACAAATCAGCACCCTATGCCACTGTCCAGCAGGGACATAGGTGGAATCCCAGGGGTGTATTTTCTGTTCCCCATCCAGTTATTCAGGTTGCACTTCAAAAGGTTTAATGAGGTACTCTGTTTTACATGGAGAAGGCATCTATTCCATAAAAGGGGGAGTCTCTAGGACACAAATCTGTCCCGCCAATAAGTCCTGTTGATGTCATAGACCAGGTTGAGGTCTCGCATGTGAATTACTCAAGTGGAGCTTGACTTGTGGATATGCAGCAGTCCCATCAGGGCGGGGTCTGAGATTGCTTTGTATGCCAGACAGAGGTCACCTCTGAGGAGTCTGTAGGAGACTGAGTAGAGGGATAGGGCTTTTAGCCTCTCTGTGTAGGGTAAATGTTTGAGGTCCTGGATTCTCCAGGTGAGGAATCTCTGTGGTCTCTCCAGATGCTGCATGTATTTTGCAAGGTACATGCCGAAAGGGGCATTGTATTCAATAATCGGTCTTATAAGGGAAGAATACAGGGATGTTATGATCACCTTGTCCCTGGATGAGATACCCTTGCTAATGAGGTGAACCATGTAAAAAGCTTTCCGTACAATGGAGGTAACATGGTGTTCAAAATTCAGTTTGCTATCAACCTGGGTTCCTAAGTCCCTCACGACTGAGTGCATGCTTAGTGCCTTATTATCAATGTGATAATTTGTGGGGATGTCATTCTCCCCAAAAGGGATGATGATGTAATTTTTGGCATTCAGTTTGAGGCAATGTTTCTGGCACCAGTCATTTGTTTGGGTGAGACCCTTTTGGAGGATGTCCAAATCACTAGAGGAATTGATGACAGCACCCAGCTTGCAGTCATCTGCAAACTTGGTCAGCCATAGGCCACTAGATTTGGCCTGCACCTCTGAGAAGTATATCCCAAATAGCAAAGGCACCAAGACCAATCCCTGGGGTACATCAGTTGTTACAGGTCTACTACTTGAGGTGGCTTCCCCTATTTTGACTAGGTGGGTTCTATCAGTAAATCAGTTTGCTACCCATCTGGTAACATATGGATTGATGCCTAGTTGAGAGAGTTTATCTATTATACCTGAGTTGGGAATAGTATTGAAGGCCTTGACCAGGTCAAAGTAGGCTCTGTCATCTTCTCCTCGTCTATGGCCTTGGTGACTGTCTCAAAGAAGTCGACCAAATTTAACAAACATGACCTCCCCTTGACAAAACCAAACTGTGTCGGATCAAGTGTCTGGAGATTGCCAATGTCCTTGTTAATGAAGTCCACGATAATCCACTACATGGCCTTGCAGATCATGGTAGTTAGGCTGATGGGTCTATAATTTCCTGGATTGGTGGATGCTCCACCTTTGCACAAAGGGATGACAGTAGCTGTCCTCCACTCGGCTGGGACAAAGCTAGTACTCAGGCTTTGGTTGAATAGGGTACCCAATGGTGCTGCAAGTTCCTGCCTGAGTTCATGTAGGATGCAGCCTGGGATGTTATCGGGTCCCATGGAGGCTGTATTTTTTGCCTTTGAGAGGGCAGTGATGACTTGCTCCCTAGAGATAAGGGGAGGGGGGGCAGGTACTGGGGATGTTCTGTTTTACTGATGGGGGGACAGAGGAGTGAAGTTTTCACTGAACCTGTCTGCCAGTAGGTTGGCTATATCTACAGGGTTTGTGTATGGGGTGTCCTTGACCCCAGTTCTGAACAGATCTGGGTGCTTCCCTTGAAATACTGGATATATGTGAAGAAAGCCTTATGACTGTCTTTAGTAGATGTGGCCAGTCTGTACCAAAAGTTTGCCCTTATTTGCTTGCTCAGGGTAAGGAGAAATTGCTTCCAGTTAGACACCTGCTCCTTCTTGGTCCTAGACAGGATTTTTTTCCTTTTATTATAGAGTTTATTTATTGTAGCTATCCACCAGACAAGTTTACTCTTCCTTAAGGAAGATGATTAAATTCTGTCTTGCATTCCTAATTCCATGCAGCTATATAAATGCTCATATAGTACTTTGGTACTTATGAGAAAAATGTATGGTCTGATTTTACTAGGTAGGGCAGAACACAGGGGGTAGTCCAGTCCATATTGGTGAGTACTAAGTTCAGAACATTAGAGACCCTTGTAGGGGTGCAGACTAACTGTTCCAGAGCATTTGTAATAACAAAGTCCAGGAACCTCGGGGTGATCAAGCTTGTACTTGTGCACGTCACCCACTTGATAGAAGGATAGTTGAAAAATCTCATTAACAAGGTGTTTGGCTGTAGAGTGAGTGACTCAAGCAAGTCCACATAGGCAGTGTGCTTCTCATGGTTCATGGTGGGGGACCTGTAGGTAGCAATGATGTGGTAGGGTATTTTACCTATAGTTAACTGGACCTGGAGTAACTCAAGAGAGCCGTACTGTTTAACCAGTCTCAAGGTATATTTGGATTTAATGAAGATGGATTCACCTCCACCTTTTGTTTTTTCACACTCATTTTGAGGTCTAAACTTATAAAAGGCATTGTAGCCTTGCATGGGTAGGGTGCTGTATGCAGCCTGGAACCAAGTCTCAGTGACTGCACAGATGTCAGGATCATCCAAGGTGAGGAGAGGGAGTGCAGTTTCCTGGTTAGACTCCTAGCTTTAAGCAGCATAACCTTCAGTTTGTTTGTTGTGGATTTTTTTATGTCAGAAATTTTGTTGTTTTGGTATTGCCTAAAGAAGGCACTATGGGGGAGGCAAGCATCTTTGCTAATATTTAAAGCCTAGAGGAGACAGGTGGAGACCATCTCTGGCAAAGCAATGTGGCCTTTCGACCCTGTCTTGCCAGGCTGACAGATACAGGATCCCCCTGGATTGACACCAGAAACTAAGACAATTGTTGAAGTCAATATTTTTTTGTTTATATTGTGCCATCATCCTAGGTGAAGGTAGAATGCTGCATAGGGCTTGGGACATACCTGCCTCGTACATATAATCTGAGAGTTCAGTCATGTCTAACTTCATATAGTCCAGAGAGGTACTTCTCAAGTCATTCACCCTAACATATATTATGACAGAGTCATAATGGTAATTGTTGTTGAGTTACTTGAGTGTGGCCATGATATGATGGATGTTGGCAACTGACAGGCAGCTGATCATGACCATCTGCTTGTCCAGCCTGGTGAGGGGCACATCTGTATGTCTCATTATGGAATCTCCTATAACCATGACATTTGGTTTTGAGGTGATCTGCCTTAGGGGCTTATTCATTGAGACAATGGCATGCATGTTGTTATGTTCATAGGTTCCTAGATTAGTACCAGGCTAACTGCCCTTGCAAGCCATTTTAAGCCTAGCCAATTATCCCTTGTGAGAGTCAAACCCTGCAACTTGTGTTTGTAAGGCAAACACCTTAACCATTAGGCCACCCTCCCACCCTAGTAGATTTTGGTCATTCTCTAGTATGTGTGAGTTGTTTGCACTTGGGAGGTATCTGGTCTTTTGAAAGTCTCCTAGTGAGTACATCTTTGTATGTGGGTTTATGTGTCATGACATTATCTTGTGTGAGAGGAAACGTGTGTGCTGACAACCTGCTTGATGTCTTGTTTGTTGTTACATGAGAAGATTAATTCTAGTTTCATAGTATAGTTATATCTCTCACATACTATGTTTGCTGTAGGAGCAGATGGTTATCAGTATAAATGAAGCAATTGCTACATTGCGTCAGGATGCCCATGTCAATCAGGTTGGTTGGATAAATGTTGGGAAACTGACTCTCCATTGTAGCAGGTTAAACTCGAAGTACTGTTATTGGTGGGTAAGTTAGAACATCATTTGCTCTATGGTTAGCAAGGGGGATTATTCTATTAGGATTAGGGATTAAAAAGTGTGATAATGTTGCTCAGTGCTCAGCTGAGTTGCCCACAGTGTAGCAGTGCACAGCTGAGTTGCCTGCAGTGCAGCAGTGTGCAGCTGAGTTGCCTGCAGTGCAGCAGTGCACAGCTGAGATACCCACAGTGCAGCAGTGTGCCGCTGAGTTGCCTGCAGTGCAGCAGTGCTCAGCTGAGTTGCCACAGTACAGCCGTGAACAGCTGAGATACCCACAGTGCAGCAGTGTGTAGCTGAGTTGTCGCAGTGTGCAGCTGAGTTGCCTGCAGTGCAGCAGTGTACAACTGAGATACCCACAGTGCAGCAGTGTGCAGCTGAGTTGCCCACAGTTCAGTAGGGAAGCCTGGGAAGGTTCCACTGACTGTTCTATAGGGAAAAGTTGTATCTAGGTGTTTGCATCTATACAGGGCACTGCTAACCGCTGTTGTGCAGTGTGCAGTTTTGCGCAAACGTGCGACTTAAAAACAAGCAAATTTAAACAGTTTTAATACAAACTACCAATAGAACAGCCTCACACAGAACCTTATTCCAGCAATCTTCAACTCAGATGGGTTCTGAGCTACACACTTCTGCCACAAGGGTGCAGGGAGGCCCTCTTAATGCAAGATGGCTGGTTTTAGTGCTCAAGTGATACTAAATAGTTTAGATTCAGCATGTTTGAACCTAACCTATGCTATTTAAGGCAGAAGTAGCAATTATACAAGGTGCAAAATGAAGTAGTCACAGTAGCAAAAAAGTAAAAATAAAGCAGCAGTACAATAAAATACAGTTCACAAAGTGCAATACAGACTTAAATTTTACTTATTTTAGAAGATTTCAGTGGATGTCTTGAATTATTGTTTAGATGCACTCCAGAACTCTGTCTTGAACACCAAACTCTGAGCAGCTCAAGAAAACTGAGTACAAACCTGTGCAAATGTGAGGCTTAAATACAAGTTAATTAAAACAGTTTTAATGCAAACTACCAATAGGAACCCCCCACACAGACCTTTATTCCAGCAACTCCCCAACTCAAATGGGCCCTAAGCTACACTTCTGCCACAAAGGTGCAGTTATTCTATTCAGGATGGATGGAATTAAACACTGCAACATTTTTTGGAATTTTCTCTGTTTGGTAGATGAAGAGAAGTCTGAGTAAAATCATTGCTCATAAATCATTACAGCATAGATGGTAAACAAAAGTACATAAAAAATAAATATTTGGGAAACTTTTTTTCAGCAGAAGTTTGAATAGAGGAAAAAGTTTAGAAGAAGCACTTTGTATTAGGGGTGGCAAACAGGGAAAGTGATGGTTGGAATAAGAAGATACAAGAATGGCTTCTAACATGTAGAAAATCGTCATAACCATCATCAACACAAGACATTCTTTAGCTATGTCAAGAATCTAAGTGGCAATGCTCAGATCTGCTTGGAGTTAGTGCAGAATGACACAAAATGCACTGAACCGACAAACATCGCCAACATCCTGGCAGATAGGTTCAGCGCAAACTTCACCCCCCCCTCACCCCCAAAAGGGCCCATAACCATACCAGAAGAATGTAGAGTCCCTGAAATCACAGACACTCAGGTTAAAACAGCCTTCTCCAAAGCCAAAAACACAGCATCAACGGGACCGGACGGTGTCCCAGGCTGCATCCTACACGAGTTCAAAGAAGAACTAACCCCTCACCTAAATACACCGTTCAAACACAGCCTGTCCACAGGCTACATACCCATAGAGTGGCACACAGCAATGGTTATTCTGCTCCACAAAGGTGGAGCTACAACAGACCCTGGGAACTATCATCCTATAATCCTGACTAGCTTGGTCTGTAAGGCTATGGAGCGCATTATCATGGAACTCATTAACAGAGACATTGGGACCCTCCAAACACTGGACCCTACCAAGTTAAGCTTTGTTAAGGGCAGATCATGCCTCCTAAACCTGGTGGACTTGAGACAGTTACCAAGGCTATAGACGAGGGAAAGGTGGTACACACAGCCTACCTAGACCTCGCTAAGGGCTTCAACACCATTCCTCATTCTGGTATTATAGACAAGCTCACCAGCCTGAACATAAACCCCTACATCACAAGATGAGTTGCCAACTGGCTCAAGGACAGAACCCACATGGTGAGAGTTGTGGGAGCTAGGTCCAGCTCTAAACCAGTTACAAGTGGCATTCCCCAGGGCTCAGTCCTAGGTCTCCTCCTGTTTGGCATATACTTCTCAGAGGTACAGGCAAGCACAGGAGGACTATGGCTGACCAAGTTCCCAGATGACTGCAAACTAGAGGCTATAATTAACTCTCCGGCTGACACAGACATCCTCCAAAAGGGTCTCACTGAGACAGATACCTGGTATCAAAATCATGGCCTCAAGCTAAATGCCAAAAAGTGCATAGTCATCACCTTTGGAAAAAACAAAGTACCCACAAACTACCACATAGGTGGTAGTCCCCTAAATACAGAAGACGTAATAAGGGATCTGGGGACCCAAGTAGATAGTAACCTCACCTTTGATAATCACATTGCCAAAGTGGTTAGAAAATCCTTCTACATGGCCCACCTAATCACAAAAGGGTTCACATCCAGATCAAAAGAGGTCAATGTGCCCCTCTACTCATCACTTATCAGACCCATCATAGAGTACAACGCTCCATTTGGGATGTACCTTACAAGACACCTGCAACAGCTGGAAAGACCACAGAATTACCTCACCAAGAGGATCACTGGCCTCAAACAGATGTCCTATGCAGCCCGACTGAAGAAACTACAGCTATACTCGGTTGCATACCGCCTACTCAGAGGTGATCTCTGCCTGACATACAAGGCCATGTCCAACCCTGAATTGATGGACATGCTCCACCTAAAGAAAACCTTACACCCTCGAGCCACACTCTCTAGGGATCTAAACCTCACCACAACAATAAATAAGACGTGCTGGAGGGATAGATTCCTGTCCCAGAGACTTCCCATGCTTTGAAACAAGATCCCAATCTATATTAGGCAGGGCTCCACGCTAACACTCTTTAAAAGAAACCTTGACGAGTGGATAGGAAACAGAAAGTTTATCTCGGAGATCACTTCAGTGGCTCTGCTGGACAGAGGCACAGGGAACTAATCTAAGGGGGTGGCAAAATCCAACACATTCTGGCTAGGCTTATAAATGCCTTCAGGCAGATAGCCTAGTACCTACCTATGAACCTATGAAATGTTGCTTTTTTTACAGTTTTTGAATGTTTCCTTCCAAGGACAAGGGAGTGGAATATTTAGGTATGGGAGAGAGTATGTTTTTGGCAATGCATTTTTTTATTTCTTTATTGAAAAGGTTAGTCAATGACTAGATAAGTTTGAGCTGGATAAGGAATTTGAAAACAGACTTGTCAGAATGGAAACAAGGAATTAAGAAAGAGTCAAGTAGAACTCATAGGTATTAATAAGAATCACCTTGTGAAGTAGAATTACACGAAAGGTCATAGATAAGGGATTTCACAGCACACCACACTCATTTTTGTTTTGGTTGAATTACTGGTCAATTTTGCTGTGGGGAAACTAACAGAAAACTTTACTAAATCATCTTGGATATGTTTATAATACAGAGGTGGTGAATACAGTTTTTACTTTTTAATTTGCCATAGGTCTACAGGAAGGGATTTAGTGAAGGTGGAGAACAGTGAGAGAGAAGACCAGCTTGGTTTGTGTATGTAGATGAGGAGGTAGGTGGTTAAGGGGAAAGCAGAGTCGTGAATACTTAGCATTTGAATAAGTACAAGAGAAAAGCAATAGTGTCAACACAGAAGATATTTGGATGAGACTGCTAAGCAGAGCAATAAGAATATATATTTTGATTTTTGCAGAGAACAGCAGCAGGGCAGCAGTAGTTAGTTCAATTAACATGTTTTTATTTTTGATTCTTATTTCCCTTTCCATAGCAGGAAGAATCCTGTTGCATGTAGGAAACATAGTATTTCTAGGAGTATTCTTACAAACATTTGAGTAACCTGATTGTTCTACCCTGATCGGACTCAGAACAAAATAATTTATAACTTACCCCAAAGTTATCTCACAGTTGAATGTACTAAGTAAGGGGTACAGGGGCAGAGCCCAAGCATGAGAGGTATGGAAGGTTTTCCCCAAAGAAAATAAACACTTTTTAAGCCTCTTCTCTAGATATGCACAAACAATTGTGTGTTTTGAATAAGATAGTTTCAGTTAGACCAGGGGTCTGCAACCTGCAGCTCTGGAGCCGCATGTGGCTCTTCCACCCCTCGGCAGTGGCTCCCTGTAACTTTGAAAAATAATGGCCTCTCTACTGCACAGCACACACACACACACACACACACACACACACATACACACACACACTTACCTCTCAACTGTGCAGATTTTCACAGAATGTTTTGACTTTTGCCTCATATTTTTGGCTTGTTTCTCATAAAATTGTATATTGTAGTTTTCTGACAACTCATTGAGGGCTGAAGTCAGAAAAAATAGACAGACATTTCGGTTTCAGACTTCATACCCTTCAAAAAATTCATGCTAATACAAAATGTATTATTCTATTGACTTTTTAAGTTTGTAAGAGCAATATTTCAAAAAGTGTCCCTATTTTTGGGCCTTTGTGCGCCATTATTTATGGCTTTGTCCAGATTTCTTTTTCTAAGAGGTCAAGAGATATGACACACACACACACACACACACACACACACACACACACACACATACACACACACTGAGAGCGATCGAGCAATCCCAACAAAGGAATAAAAATAGGGACGGATTTTAAATATTGCTCTTATAAACTTAGTTCTTTTATATTTAGTATAATAACTATATGTAAAACTTTATACACTGTGTTTTCTTCATTTTAGGGGTCAAATAGGTTTTGTGGCTCCCGATGAATTTTATTTGGTGGGAGAGGGGTCAAAAATGGCTCTTTTGATAGTAAATGTTGCAGACCCCTGAATTAGACATACTGTAACTATGCCTTTCAGATTTCTGTAAAAGAGTTGCATGTGTTGTGGTTCATAGGTTCATAGGTTGGTACTAGGCTATCGGCCCTAGGGTCTATATAAGCCTAGCCATAACAATTCCCTGGCTATTTCTTCCCACACTATTTACTTCCCTGGACCCCTGTCTAGCAGGGCAACTGATGTGATCCCTGGGGTGAATTTCCTTTCTCCCATCCAGTCATCAAGGTTCCTTTTGAAGAGGGCCAAAGAGTACTCTGCTTGACATGTATGGGCAGTCTATTCCAGAGTCTGGGGAGTCTCTGGGTCAGGAACCTATCCCTCTAGCATGTTTTGTTTATTGTGATGACAAGGTTTAGATCCCTGGAGCATGTGGCTCTGAGGGATTGGGATTTCTTTAAGTGTAGCATGTCCAACTGCTCTGGGTTTGACATGGCCTTGTATGTTAAGCAGAGATCGCCTCAGAGTAGATGATATACAACAGAGTATAGCTGGAGTTTTTAAGATGGTCAGCATAGGGCATCTTTTTTAGGCCTGTGATTCTTTTAGTGAGGTATTTCTGCGGCCTTTCCAGTTGTTGCAGATGTCTTGAGAGGTACATACCAAATGGGGCATTGTATTCTATAATGGGTCTAATGAGGGATGAGTACAGTGGGACAATGACCTCCTTTTTTCTGGATGAAAAGCCCTTAGTGATGATATGTGCCATATAGAAAGATTTTCTGACTGTTGTGGCGATGTGGTTATTAGAGGTGAGACCACTGTCCACCTGTGTCCCAAAGTCTCTTATCACACTTTTGGTGTTTAGTGTACTGCCACCTATGTGGTAATTCATGGGTACATGTTTTTTTCCCAAAGGGAATAACTATACATTTCTTGGCATTGAGCTTGAGCCCATGGCTGTGGCACCAAGCATCTGTTTCTGTAAGGCCCTTTTGTAGAGTATCAACATCATTTGGGGATTCAATAATGGCCCCAGTTTGCAGTCATCTGCGAACTTTGTTAGCCAGAGTCCCTTAGTGTTGGCCTGTACTTCAGAGAAGTAGATGCCAAACAAGAGAGGTCCCAGGACTGAACCCTGAGGTACTCCACTTGTCACTTGTCTGGAGCTGGATTTGGAGTCAGCTACTTTTACAGTGTGGGTTCTGTCAGTAAGCCAGTTGGCAACTCATCAAGTGACATAGGGATTAATGCCCAGCTTAGTAAGTTTATCTATGATTCCAGAGTGGGGGATGGTGTCAAATGCCTTGGCGAGATCCAGATAGGCTGTATGGACTGCCTTACCCTCGTCCACGGCTCTGGAGACTGATTCGAAGAAGTCAGTCAGGTTCAGGAGAAAAGATTGGCCCTTCACGAACCCAAACTGGATGGGGTCCAGTGTTTTAAGGTTGCCAATGTCTTTGTTTATAAGTTTCATGATAATACTTTCCATGGCCTGGCAGATCAGGCTCGTCAGACTGATGGGGTGGTAGTTCCCGGTATACAAGGTGGATCCACCCTTGTGGAGTGGGATAACTGTAGCTGTGCGCCACTCAGTGGGCATGAAGCCTGAGGTGAGGGTGTGATTAAACATGGCACTTAGGTGAGGTGCCAGTTCATTTTGTATTTCATGTAGTACACAGCCAGGGATGTCATCTGGTCCCATGGATGCTGTATTCTTAGCTTTGGAGAGTGCGTTTTTTACCTGTATGGCCATTATTACCGGAATTTGGCAATCTTCCGGTGTTGAGATGGGCCATTTAGCGGGTGAGAGGGGGGTGAAGTTGGCACTGAATCGATCTGCCAGGATATTGGCAATATCCTTGGGATCAGTATATTTAATGCCATTCTGTTGTAGCTCAGAGCAGATCTGAGCATTGCCATTTAGATTCTTGACATAGTTATAGAATGCCTTGTGGTTGTCTTTGGAATCTTTGGCAATTTTATTTTCATAACTAGCTTTGGGGGATTTTATGAGGGATCTCAGCTTCTTACTGAGGCTGGTAAGGGAGTTTTTTGCATCCTGGGATTTTCCTCTTTTCTGCAACAGTTTCTTCCTTTTGTTGTAAAGTTTGTTTATGGCAGGGGATCACCAAATTGGCTTCCTTTTCTTAGAGGAGATCATCTTGGTTCTATTTGGGATGGCACCATTCATGCATGAGTGGATGTGCTTGTACAGTGCCTTAGTGTAGGACTCAGCAGTCAAACTTTCAGTTCCCGTCTGCATGAGTGTCATGAAGTTTGTATCTTCTGACTTGAGTAGCATGAAGTTGGCTTTGGAGAATTTTTTATGGAGGTTTCCTTAGTGGGGGGTGGGGCTGGGATACAGATGTTAAGGGTGATTAGCTTATGGTCTGACCTGACCAATTAGGGGGTGACCATAGGTGTGGAGCATCAATTTCCCATGTTGGTAATGGCCAGGTCTAGGATATTGGAGCCCCTGATGGGGCTATGGATTAGTTGATCCAGGGCATTGGAATTTATGAATTCCAAGAACGGTTGGGCAAAGGTGTTGGTACACAAGTAGTTTTCCCAGTTAATGGCAGGGTAGTTGAAATCACCAAATGTTAGGGTGTTTAGTTGTATATTAATATTTTCCATTATGTTTAGAAATGTGTAGTGAGAATCTTGGGGCATGGTGGGGGATCTGTAGCAAGCTACAGTTTGGATTGCAGTCTTACCTAGTGTTAGTTGCACCTGGAGAATTTCAGACACATTGTGTTGGGCAACTAACCTGGTGGTGTGAATATCCTTGGTGAATATGGACACTCCTCCACCTTTAGTGTTTCGATCCTGGTTTGGTGGCCGAAAAGTGTGGTAAGAGTTTTAGCCTGGTATTGCAGGGGTGCTCTCTAGAGCCTTGAACCAGGTCTCAGTTACTGCACAGATATCAATGTTCTCCATTTTTAGGAGTGCCTCGAGAGAGTGAATTTTGAGGTTTAGACTTCTAGCCTTGAGTAGCATTACCTTCAGATTTTGCATGCTTGTACCTGTTATGGTGGTGGTTTTGTCCTTTGAACTTTGCCTAAAAAGGCACTATAGGGGTGGCAAGAGCATTTGCCAGTAACCTGAATCCCAGGGGCGACAGGTGCAGACCATCTCTGGCAAAGCATCATGGTCTGTCGATTATGTTGTCCCAGGCAGACAGATACTGGATCCCCTTTGAATGACACCAGAAGCTTAGCCAATTGTTGAAGTCAATCATTTTGTCCTTATATTGTGGTATCATTCTGGGCAAAGGCAGGATGCTACTCAGGGTTAGGGTCATACCTGCCTGGGCCACATGATCTGAGAGCTCTTTCATATCTCTTTTCATGTAGTCCAGAGAGGTACATCTCAAGTCATTCATTCCAACATGGACAATGACAGAGTCATATTTGTACTTGTTGTACTTGTTGTGGAGTGACTTGAGTGCATGAGTTATGTGGTGGATCCTGTCACCCGACAGGCAGTTCACTGTAATTTTCTCCTTGCTCAGCCTGGTGAGTGGGATATCACTGCATCTGACTATAGTCACCTATGACTAAAGTGTTAGGTATGTTGACTTGCCTTAGGGGCTGTTGCTGGGTGGCACACTGGTGTTGTGAGCTATGTGACACTTTGGTTGTGATTGGTGTTTGTTTGCATTTCAGCTTCGGAGGTCCTTGTTGCTTGTGCAGGTTACAGTTAAAGGCCTCTGCATATGTGGATTTAGTGTTTCTATGTGTGGGTGTTGGTGTGAGTTTAGAAGGGCTATGTGTTGCTTGAGGTGTAGTGCAGGTGTTAACCTTCTCCTCTTGACTGTCTAGCACAATCTTGGGTGGAGAGAGCTTTGCTTCCAGTTTGGCTGTGTAAGTGCATCTCTCACAGGTTGTAGTGTTGGGTGGTAGGAGGAGAGGGTTGTCTGTGTACATGAGGCAATTCCTGCATTGCCCCAGTATGCCCAGATTCACCAGGTGGACAGGAGAAATCAACGTAAGCTGACCCCTGGACACGCCTGGTTTGGTGCTTTTTTTTTTAAAAGTACAGGAGCTGTTTTCCCTTACCTTAGCAAGGTACTTTGCAATTATAGGCTGTTTGGTGCCTATGATTAATTTCTCCTTATTAATAAGGAGAGTTGAGTGCTTGTATCAGTTTAAGGCTTCCTAGTGCTTTCCAGCAGGTATTAGAGCAAGTGCTAGTCACATGGATGCTTAAAGGTAAGATGGAAGAAAAATGGTTTATCCTAAACACTGCAGTGTACTAGAGAAGTTAGATGTGAAAGTAGGTTACTTAAGGTTTATCTGTCTAAAATGTTTTAGTGGAGAGTCACTATTTTTAAAACAGCAAGATAGATTAAAAGGGGGTGATCACTTTTGTATGGAATGTACCATGGAATACAGTAGAATGGGCAATCAATTTAAATAGTTGAAGGGGGGTGATTTCACAAAATGATAATTTTGTGCTTACACAAGCCAGTGAAAGCAGAGAGGAAATGAGATATATGGTCAAATTAACATAAGAAGCAGGCAACTAGAAAGACAGTGGTATTTAAGAACATGACAGTGATGGGTGGGGGGGGGGGTCTGCCTGACTCACAAGAGACAGAGCTGTGGGGTCTTTTGAAGTTTTAATATGCAGTTAAATGCAGAACACAAGCAAAACACAAGATAAAGAAAACAAATCACAACACTCAAAATATAAAAAGGCAATAAACTAATACAAAATACAACAAATAAAAAGCAAACCAACCTTTCCCTCACAGCAAAGTGTAGCAGAGTCTGGGCGAGCCTTTCCAGTAAAGATCTGAAATGTTTTATTTTACCCCTTAAATAGAAGGTTTAGTTCCTAGCTCCACCCCCTCAGTTCACAAATGATTAACCTTAAGTGACCTCTTCTGTCTTATGTATGAGTCCTTAATTGATCAGAACAGCTGTTAACACAATGTACATCTAACAATAATGAGTCTTATTCAGAAAATCCATGTTTCCTTAGTATTTATAATACATTTCAAACATAATTATAATCATTTTAATTAAATTGCAGTTATTTTTATCAGTGGACACTAGTAGAGGAAACAACAGCAGCAAACACTTTGGGCTTGTACAGAAGTTTGATTTAATAGGTGTCCTGTCAATAAGGGTCACTCTTGATTTTTGCCTGAATGTGATTTACACAGCCCTGTATATGTAATTAATTCTTGATCTGCAGGTCCCAAGAAAACTGGGCAAGTTTGATTAGGAAAATGGTATAAAAACTAGTAACCAGCAATGTACCAAATGCTGTAGCACTGATGTAAAGGAGACAACATAAATATGTAACTGACTTAGAATATTAAGATAAAATGGGTCGGTTGGAGTCTTTCAAAGTGACACTGTAATCCAGACAATTGAGTTAATTTTTTTCAAGTAACCACAGCAGAAATTTTAGTCTGGAGTGGTGTATATGCTTGACTGCTAAATGCTCTGATTAGAAGTTTTTTTTTTTTTTTGCAGAAAACACTCCTACATCGTGTTTTTCCAGTATATACACACACACACACACACACACACACACACACACACACACACACACACACACACGCACCATGTCCAGTCTTAGATGAATTGGCACCATTAAGTTCCTCCATGGTACTCAACCCCACTGCCCACTAGTCCCCCCCAGCACATCCATCAGTATCCCCCATTCTGGTCTATCCACACTGTCCTGATTATTTTTTCTTCATTTTTCTCACAGTTGTCTTTTTCCTGCATTTGTTCATTCAACACAACCTAACTAGTCAAGTCTGTGGATGAAATAACTAAATAACTTCATTAACCTAAGTTTCTGGAGGCTGCTGGACCCTCAGAAGCCATAGGGGATCCTAGATGCTCTCAGGTGCATTTCAGCTTTTTTTAAAACTTGTTTCATCTAATGATGTTTTAAAAACTTGATTAAGGAAAGCAAAACAGTCTTATTCTTCAACTTTGCTTTTTACTGCATCCTTTAAACACCTTACAACTGACAAGGATTGCACTCTAATGACTGTGGAAGAAGGAAATGCGTCACCTGTCACTTGGCACCAAGAAGCCACAGAGGTTCTAGATACTATGAGGTACATGTCAACATTTTTTTTTAAATCTTTTCATCCAATGATGGCCTAAGCAATAAAACTGATTGGGAAAATAAATTCAGTGTTACTCTTCAGCTTTGCTTCTTCCTGCGTTCTTTCAACACACTCTAATTTATCAGTGCTGCACTATTATAAATGCAGAGAAAATAAGTGAACTAATCAACAGCTCTGTGTTCTAGATGCTTTTCCAACCTTTTGATCAAATGATATCCTGAACAAACATTGTGATAAGGAAAGAACTTTAGTTTTATTATTAAACTTTTCTTTTTCCTGTATCCTTTCAACAGGCCTTAAGTAAACAAGACTATACTGGGAGGAAATAATTGCATTAAGCTGGGGCTCTGCAGATGCTCTGGGGTACATTTTAAAGATTTTTTTCCCATCCTTTTGACCCAACGATGACTTGAACAAAAATTATACACAAAATAATTCAGTCTTATTTTTTTATTTTAATTGTAAAGCAAGGAATAAGTTGCATCCAAACTTTAATGCTCAAAACTGACAAAACAGTAGATCACAATAAACTGAGAAGATAAGCATTTGCAAGTCTGAGAATAAATAGTACGTGTCTCTCTACTCCCCCACCCCCTCCCCCAAAAAATGTCACTTTCTGTGAAAGTCTTCTGGTGTTAGACTGGGCGGAAAGTGAAGATACAAATGATGACAGTCATGCATATTTCAAGTTGCTGCTATCATATTTGTTTATTTTACATTTGTTTACCAGGAAAGTCTGACTGGGCACAGGTCCTTTTTCAGCGGAGGTCCAGGGAGAAAAGTTCTAAGGAATGCTCATATATTAAAAATATAGCATACAGTTGTAAAAGATACAGAAGTAAAAGTACAGAAAGGAAATTACTAAGAGCAAAATAATAATTACAATAAATGATCTACATAAAGCTTTGACCTTTGCTCTGATAAGATCTCTACATATATGGCGTTGCCATATGTATGGCATGACTCACAGGAGTTATACATTATGCACATATAATGGCTGAATTCCAATTGATTGTTTCTATAGGAAAAGACATTTTAAAGGTTAAAAACAAATATTAACATTGTTATTACAGCAGAAACTCAATTTGCAATTCAGAAGACAGTAATACAATAAAATATCAATAAGAGGTAGGCTACTGTAAGGGTACTAGAAACTAGGCAGGGGAGGAGCATGAGCAGAGCCATGTTTCAGTTAAGTGTGTCTTTAGTAGCTTTTTAAATTGTACTGTGGAGGAGTTGAAGGCAATTGGGGTTGGTAGTTAGTTCCATATTTTGGGAATGTAGTTTGAAAAGAGTGAGTGTCCAGCCGAGTTGTTTGCTTTTGAGATGTTAAGAAGTAGTTGTTTGCTGGAGCGGAGAGAGCAACTGTTGGTGTGTGGTTGTATTAGATTCTGGAGAGCAAATCTTTTTCTGGTTGATACAGGATTTTGTGGGCAAAAGTGAGTTGGTTAAAGAGTAGAAGCTGTGGTAGTTCAAGCCAATTTAATTGTTTTAGAGATGTGCAGTGGTGTGATCTAGATGGGAAACCAGTGGCAAACTTGGCAGTCTTATTATAATATGATTCTAAATTAGCTAGATCAGTTTTTCTGAGGTTGGTTAGAAATGGGGAGGTGTACACAAGTGTTGCCAGGAGGTGCATATGAGCAATTGGGAGCCTTCAAGTTTGCGGTTAGGAACTGTTTGTTTCTGTACACAATGCCTAAATTCTTAGGTACTTTTTTAATGGTGTGTGAGATGTGTAAGTCAAACTTCAAATTGTTGTCAATTTCAACACCTAAAAGTTTGGTGTGGGTAACAGGTGTGATATTAACTTTATCTTTAGATGTGATGTGGAATGACAGGCTACATGGGGGAGATCTTGTGGGGTAGAACATAAGAAGTTTGGTTTTGTTTGGGTTGAGAATAAGATGGGTGTTAGTGAGCTAGGTTTCAGTGACAAGGAAATAATCTTGGGTTATGGTCTGCAGGTCTTGTAGGGAGGGAGCTGTGCATATTAGTGTAGAGTCATCTGCATATTGTATGACTGTGGCATGAGGGGTAGAGGTGTGAAGTTTGTTTGTGAAGAGAAAGAAAAGTAAGGGTCCAAGGATGGAGCCTTGAGCAACCCCTATTGTAACTGGAAGAAGGGGAAGAGTTCATTTTGCCACTGGATGACATGCTGACAACCTGAAAGGTGGCTTTTGAACCAGGTAATAGAAAGAGTACTGAGATTAAGGGTGGAAATAATGTTAATAAGTTTGTTGTGCCTAACCATATCAAAGACTTTAGAAAGATCCAGGAAGATGGCAGAGACAAAGTGTCCAGCATTTCTATAGTGGGTTCATTGAATTCGTAAAGGACTTTAGGGCAGTGGTATTATTGTGATAGGGGCAGAAACCATGTTGAGTGTTTGACAGTAGTTTATGTGTATATAGGTAGTACTTTAATTGTGAATGAACTATTCTCTCTAGTCTCTCTAGGATTTTTGATAGGGGTGACAGTATGGCTATTGGATGATAGTTGATCAGTTTGGTAGAATTACCACCTTTGTGTAGGGGTAGAATATGAGATATTTTCCAAATGTTGGGTACTATGTTTTCTGAGATTGATCTATTAATCAGTATGGCTACTGGATAAACTATAGCATCTGCTGTGATTTGAATGAAATCTGCAAGGAGTTTGTCAGCTGCCAGTGTGGTAGGATTTAGTTTTATCAACAGTTTTTTTTATGGTGTTAACAGAGTCTGCTTGTAATGTAAAGGAGTCTGGATTATTTGGAGACAAAGATTGTTCAGAGGTGGAGGAGGTTGTCTGGGAATTTGGGAGAGCTAAAATAGTTTCAGTAAGATATTTATTAAGTTGAGTTGATACGGTATCCACGTTACTAGTTATTGTTGGTGTGGGTGTTGTGGATTTACCTGGGTGTAAAATATTATTTAAGGCAACCCAAAGCTTTTGGGGATTTTTTTAATGTTTTATTTGAATATTCTGGTAGTAGTTGATTTTGTCAAGTTTAACCTGTTTCTTGGTTTTAGTTTCTTAATTGTAGGAATAATAGTTTAGAGGCCTGGGGCTTGTCTTTATGAAACTGCTCCCAAGCTTTATCACTAGCTTTTAACAGTGATCTACATTCCTTACTTAGGCAAGGTGCATAGCTTGCTTTTACTCTAATGGTCATTGAAGGTGTGTGGTTGTTTAGTATGTCTAGAAAGGTGGTGTTACAAGAGTTAACAGCCTCTTCCAGGGGTAGCTTTCTAAGAGCTTCAATGTTGCTGCTCTTTAGTGAAGAGATAAAGCTGTTGAGGTTGAAATATTTTTTGTTTCTGGTTACATGATATGTGGTTGGCCTATTTTGGTAGGTACGGGTCCTTAAAAGAAAGGTTGGTTGATGGTCGCTAAGACCATGAGGTAAACAAGATGCTTGTGAGCATAGGGTAGGGGTGTAAGTCAGAATCCAGTCAAGGATGGATTGTCATTTGGAAATTTTGTGTAACCTTGTAGAAGACGTGATAGTTTGGGTGAATCCATAAAGGTTAATATGGGTTGCTGGATTTTGAGAGGAGTAGGTGAGCCAGTCAATGTTAAAGTCCCCAAGCAGGATTGTTTCCTGAGGGAGGGCAGTGGAGAACCAGTGAAGTAGATTTCTAATCTGGGAATATTGTTCCCAGATGGGATGCAGCCACCTATGATATTGATGTATTTCTTGGGGTTGAATTTAAGCTTAGTAAAGTGTAGTTTTGCATTGTCAAAGTTTGGGATAGTTACCTTAAGAGAGTCTACTGTTAGATTATTTTTGAATAGTATTGCTACTCCCCCCCACCTTTGGATAGTCTGTCCATATGCATAATATTGTATCCAGGAGTTAGGATTTCATTGTCAGTGTTGTCGGGTTTTATCCAGGTCTCTGTTAATACTACCATGTCAGGAGAGTAGTGGCAGAGTAAGGCATGGAGGTCATGTACTTTATTACTAATACATCTAACATTCATGTTGAGACTAAGTAGGTTAGAGTTGTTATTTGTGTTTAAAATAGTTGGATTGGGTGACGGAGTAGTTGGGTTGATGGAGATACCTTTTAGTGAATAGTCCCAGGATTGGGGTGTATGTCTCCTGAAAGATTTAGTTGCTTGTTAAGCTGAAGTAGCAGTTTAGTGAGCTTGCTTAGAAGCTTGGAGTGCTTATGGTAGGTTGGAGAGTTGGCTCTGAGAAGGTAGAATTTGATTGCATAGCATGTAGTTTGGTTGGTTTTCAAAAGAGTAGGGACTATGTTATAATATAAAGATATGTTTTGTTGTGTTGGGGAAGCAGTTTGCCAGGGAGGGGGACTGGGGATTAGAGAACGATTGTGATATAATGACAGGTGGTATAAGAGCAGCAATAGTGTAGAGGTGATGGTGTGGAAGGCAGTTAGGTGCATGTGCTTGCTATTATGGTTAAGCATGATATGTGAGTGGGTTGATGAGCTAGGTGGGATTGCCTGATGGGATTGGATGAGATGTTTGTGGGTGTGGCCTAATAGCTACAAATCAAAGAAAAGTGAGGGTGTGAATGGGGGTAGGGTAGGGGAGCAGAGTGAGCCCGAGCACAGCAAGGGTGAATGGAGCAGGTTGAGCCTGCAAATGTTTGTGTTGCCTAACATAAAAAACAATCATCAGTAACACAGCCTTGGATGCTCTTCTAAAGCTCAGGTAAGCTGCAAGTTGGCCAAATATAATATAGCGAGCAATTTAACAGCCTAAATTCAGAGTATAGAAGGATATGGGGCCAGATTTGTTATACAAGGGTGGTTTCACAAATGTAGCTAAACACTAATAAAGAAATAAGGTTATATTTTAGCATATAAAATTGTCTCCAGTTTGAAGGGAAAAAGCAGGTGGATGTGTTAGTGGGGGTAGAAGACCAGAGATGTTCTGGTGATGTACAGCTAGAGAAACAAATCTCTTTCAGAATTCAGCAGTTTAAGAAATAATACTAAGCTGACATAGGCATGCACAGAAAACACTTTAACTCAGTTTTCTTTAACTGTTCTGTTGAGTTAAATGTGCTGGGCTGAGACCGGGTGCTGCGGTATTTGTTCTCTTTCCCTGGTCGGGTTGGTTGCAGGAACTGTGGCTTTACAGTGAACCTATACAAAGGAAAAGAAAGGGAAGATTATTAGGTGTAATAAGACACTATTAAATAATGAGACAAGTGTGCATGTTAGAGAAGAGTTTCTGAAAGGAGGTGGGAACCATGCAGACACAGGGTGCTGAGGAGAGAAATAAGAGATTTTTAGTAGGAAATAGAATCCTAGTATATTAGATAAAAAGAGTGAGGGGGACAGGG
The DNA here is from genome assembly GCF_019279795.1 of Protopterus annectens. Lineage (NCBI taxonomy): Eukaryota > Metazoa > Chordata > Ceratodontiformes > Protopteridae > Protopterus > Protopterus annectens. The sequence continues at coordinate 511,288,836 of NC_056727.1, read as the reverse complement.
TCAAGTTATTAGAAGGTAGAAGAGGAAGAAGAAGGTGGAAAAGAAAGCTCCTCACTACAGTGTATAGGGTGATAAGTAGAAGGTAAGAGGAGAGGGCAATAGAAAACACTTATTAAGTATAAGCTACACCCTTAAAAGCAATTAAGTAGTAATACAAATACAGACTAAGTTAAAAACATAGTGGGACAGTAGTAATAATAATAATAATAATACAGACTGTTAATTTCACAGCATATTACCTTTCAATAGCAACTAAATCATTGGCTCTAATAAAGGTAGGCACAGGCAGAAAAGACAATAGATATATTTGCTATATACTTGGATGTATATTTCAGCTACTACAGGTAGAAATTCAAAGACCATACAGCAGCTAATTGTACAGGTCCACTGTGGTTATGCACTGACAAGTAACATATTGCAATGCTATAGACAACAGGCTTAGATACAAAACACAAAATAGTTGTCTATCTGGCTGAAGTAACATGACAAAACCAATTTTGTTCAACTGGCACAAGTCTATACAGTGTAAAATATCCACAATAAGCATTGCAGAGCAAATTATCTTTGTGTTTTTACTCAAAAGATCAAATATTATGTAAACCTCATAAGCAATTACCACAGATGATTAGAATTGCTACACAATCACTCTGTCTAAGGCATTTTAAAGGTTAGTCGGAGTGTTCATGCCTGCAGTAAGCCTGCCCATGAAATTTAAAATACTAACAGTTAGCAGGCACTGAAAGTAAATGCGGTTCACTTAGCCAAGTAATTACTGGCAAGTACAAACAGTTCCAGTTAGATTAGGAATAGTAGGAACATACACTGGCCTACTGAATGTATTTATAACAAATAATCATTAATAGCATATGAAGAGGTCGTGATCCATACCTTATACAAGTGTGAACAATTATATATAATAACTAATATCATGTATTCCTCCAAGACTCGCACATCACCAGGACATGCTGGGAAACCATGTCTATGAGGGGAAGAGTGGAAAATTAAAGATCGTGCGTAACACTGCCATAGGATTAAATCTGCACATGGCATCATGGGGGATATGGGCAATGAGTAATAAGATTGGACAATTGTTATTATGAGTCAAGAATGAGGTGAGCCTGCAACTGTTCATGTTGCCTATCACAAAAAAGCAATCATCAGTAACACAGTCTTGGATGCTCTGGGCAATGAGTAATGAGACTGGACAATTGTTATTACGAGCCAAGAATACGGTGAGCCTGCAAATGTTTGTGTTGCCTATCACAAAAAAAAACAATCATCAGTAACACAGTCTTGGATGCTCTGGACAATGAGTAATGAGACTGGACAATTGTTATATTGAGCCAAGAATGTGGTGAGCCTGCAACTGTTTGTGTTGCCTATCACAAAAAGCAATCATCAGTAACACAGTCTTGGATGCTCTGGGCAATGAGTAATGAGACTAGACAATTGTTATTATGAGCCAAGAATATGGTGAGCCTGCAAATGTTTGTGTTGCCTATCACAAAAAACAATCATCAGTAATACAGTCTTGGATGCTCTTCTAAAGCCCAGGTAAGCTGCCAGTTGGCCAGATATAATATAATGAATAATTTAACAGGTAAAATCAGAATATAGAAGGATATGGGGCCAGATTTGTTGTACAGGAGTGGTTTTACAGACGTAGCTAAACACTAATAAAGAAATAAGGTTATATTTTAGTATATAAAATTGTCTCCATCTTGAAGGAAAAAAGCAGGTGGAGGTGTTAGTGGGAAGTAGAAGACCAGAGATGTTCTTGTGATGTACAGCTAGAGAAACAGACCTCTTTCAGCATTCAGTAGTTTAAGAAATAATACTAAACTGACATAGGCATGTACAGAAAACACTTTAACTTAGTTTTATTTATCTGTGATTTTTGTTCTCTTTCCCTGGTTGGGGTGGTTGCAGGAACTGGGGCTTTACAGTGAACAGAAAACACTTTAACTTAGTTTTCTTTAACTGTTCTATTGAGTTAAACATGCTGGGCTGAGACCAGGTGCTGCAGTTTTTGTTTTCTTTCCCTGGTTGGGCTGGTTGCAGGAACCATGAAACTTTCTGTTTGGTCTGGAGCTGTGATGCTGTGCTTTCCGTATTATGAGATGTAACAGATGTTGACACTCTAGCCCTGTTCTGGGTTAATAAGCACTGTATCTTAAATGAACATTTATGACTGGAGCTTGGAGTTAAAAGAATATATATATTGCGTGTGAGTGTGTGAGTGTGAGCGTGAGTGTGAGAGTGTGTGAGTGTGAGTTTGAGAGTATAGAGATACATATATATGGATCCTTATCAGTTGATCAAGTTTTCAGAAACTCAAAGTTCATATGGTCAAGACCATATGATCGCATTTTTGAAAACTCAAAGCTTTTGAATGGAGATAAGGGTACAGTGAGGATCAGGAAATGTACTCTTTTCTTCACTGAAATGCGATCTCAGAGATGGTATATATAAATTGCAGGGGGGGCACAGCCCCCCACATGAACGTAAAAAACTGGATTGTAGGATTGTATGGTCTTGTCTGTATGAATTTTGAGTTTTATTATGGCCATGTATTGTATTTCAGTTCAGCATGCAAGCAAACAATAGCCACACATTGAAAGTAGTCCAAGTTGCTTCAGACAAATCACATTAATCCTGTAAATGCACACTAGTCCTACAAAGCCACAGTGACTGTTAAAACAGAGGAAAAACAAAAAAAGGTTCAGTTACTTTCTACAGACAGTGGCCACTCCTACCCAACAGTTAGAACTAAAATCGTGGCTGTGTATTGTATTTCAGCTTTGTTCCATGGAAACTGTAGCCACACCTTAAAATATTCTAATTTGCTTCACAGAAATCGTATTAATCTTGCAAATGTACACCAGACCTGTAACATGAGACAGTCACTATTTAAACTGAGCAAACAACAAAAGGGTCCATTACTTCCTACAAGCAACTCCAAATGCACACTAGTTGTACAAAGCCAGATAGTGACTGTTTAAACTGAGAAAACAACAAGATGGTCAATTACTTTTCTACAGCTAGCTCCAAATGCACAATTGTTCTGCAAAGCCAGATTGTAACTGTTTGACTGTTTAAAATGAGAAAACAACAGATGGGTCAGTAACGTTATGCAGACAGTTCATCAAACCTTCCTTTAAGCATTCTACGGGGTGAACTGTAACAAACGCCACCCCACCATCTAGTCAGTCATGCCATCCACTGCTTTAACAGATGGGCAGAATAATGTCTAGCAAGGGGCTGTTAGTCCCCTGCAATCTCCACTACAGGAAACCAAGGCTCTTAAAAGTTTGTTGACAATACCTGCATGTTGGCAAAATGGAGTGGAGTATTTAAAGTAAGTGACATTGACATTATCTCCCCACCTAGCAATTATACATATTTGAATGTGTATTTTAGATGTTTGTCATAAAAAAAATGACAGCCATAAGTTGTGAATCAGCTCTATTCTATGCAAACAGTAGCTACACATTAGTGTCTCCCAAGAAGCTTCACACAGATCATGTTAATTCTGCAAATACATACTAGATCTCCAAAGCCAGATAGTGAGTCTTTAAAGTGAGAAAACAAGAGGGTCAGTTACTTTCTGCAGACAGCTTAAATAATGCTGTCAATGAAACAGTTAAAAAATGTGACCTAACAAATAGGTACACAGCAGGACATAGGTGGGTCACACTTTTTCTAGCAGAGATGAGATGGTTTCTAATTTATAAAGTGGCAGACTTAAGTAAAAAATTCCTTGGCTGATCACAGCACTGGATAAAACCAAAATTGCTGCTTTGTGACTAGTTGTAAGTAGTTTAGTAGTGAGAAAAGTTGCCAGAAACAGAACTTACTGCTACTCAACCTTCAGCTGCAGTATTCCTGATGTGGAAAAAGCATTACTGTTAGGGCTCAAATGAAAGTCAGGAATGGCTCACTGCTACTGATGTGAACTTTATAGAAACATGAGCTATACTAACTGAAAGAAAGCGGCATATGTCAGTTCAGTGAATGGAAAGAAGGCAGGGAAACTAGGAGACTAAAGAACAACTATAGCACAAGACTAACATGAGAAATGTACTTACAAAGTCTATCTCTGCAAAATGACAGCTGTGATTCAAAATACCTAAAATTACAGCAAACAAAAGGTTATACAAGAGTACATTTATAAAGGAATGCAGTCTTAGTGAAAACTATCTTTCAGTGGTACAATAAATGTTGGCCTTTACCAAAACTCTTATCACGTCTTACAAAAATATGGTATATGAATGGACTGTCATTAAAGAAGCAAAACTAGACTTAAGAGAACAATCAGCAAAGGAGAAGAGCTGAAGGTGCTAACAGTACACATTCAAGCTCCAACCTGGGTCATCAGACTTATTTTCTGAAGAATAAGACATTCTAACATCAGCCATTACTGGCAGCAAAGCCAGGAATATATGAAACATATAAATCTAGTTTTAAAAAGAAAAAGTCACCTGCTACAAACTGCAGAAGTGCATTCTTTTTTCAGACCCTCCAAACCACATATCCTTACTATACTGCTGACATGAAATCCCACCACTTTATGTCCACTCCACCCCATACTTCAAAGTTTCATAGATTTTTGCTCGATCCCACTCACAGTGAACAAAGCACAGAGTCCCCTATAGCTTTGAGCCTCTGTGATTTACAATGTAGTTTGAATGTTGTACCAAGCAGAAAGCCAGAAACTGAAAAGTACTGCAGGAGTGACTGTTCTGAGGATCCACCAGTTTATGTAAAAGAAAAAAAAGTGAGATGTATATAGCAAGAAAAATGTCAGAACAGCTCCCTGTCTGAAGGGTACTCTATCTAGGCAGCCACTTAGTTTGCCTATGCATAAGGCTGGCACTGACAGACAGACAGATAAATGCACACACAATATGTAGCATTTGTTGTCATTTAGTTTGTTAGTCACTGGAGAAACAACAGACAGCTAATATGTGTGATATCTTTCTAGGATGTTAATTCAATGGTAAAATATAGTACTTAAAGTAACAACTTAAAAAATATACTATTGCAGATGCTGCTTGTACTATCTAAGATTTTGCTTTGCTCATGATTAAAGTAATTTATTATATTAACAGCAGAGTCAGTAACGATAAATGAGAATGTGGGTACTACAACCTGACTGAAACTGCATATGACATCAGTAAGGTGCCTGCAAGGAATGCATTATATTTAGACTGCCTTAAATCCAGTTCTTTTCATGATAATATGAATGAGAACTACAGTAACATTCAAACTCACAGCAAAAACACTTAAAATTGAATTTGTTTCAATTATTTACGTAAATAAAAAGATTCTATTAAAAGTGGTAGATAGTACCTCAGTCGACCATTACAGATTGTAGGATAGCTCATACATTTTATTTAGATTTGTTAGGCTCCCTACTGGTTTGCAATATGGAGATGATTTAATTACATATCTGCTGAAACTCTGAATCATTCTGTATGGCTGCATTCCAAGTGTAAAGATTATGTCAATAAAATGTTTACTCATAATGCCAGCAGTGAAGAAGTGTAAAGCAATGATAAAGTAAAAACTGTCTTTACCATAACTTAAAAATATAGTTACATTTTAAAGATAAAAGGCAGATTTGATTTTAAACAGCTTTGCACACAATAAATTATATTTCAGATGTAAACATAATTTAGATGCAATAGCATCATATCAGAAAGTCCATATTCTTACAAGAAATGCAATTTGTTTACAACACCCCTCTCAAGAAGACATTACAAATGCAGGTACAATCTGACGCAAAACAATGGTGCCAATCACACGCAATTACACACACACACACACACACACACACACACACACACACACACACACACACACAGACAAACACATACCCATACACAAACACACTCGCTCACTTATTCACTTACACATGGCACACTTGCCTACAGGCAAGCTGGAAAATTACTAATTCACCTAAGACATGTCTGGGATGTGGGAAGATAATACAGGCAATTTTATTGATGAAACACAGATGGAAATGTTTCTCTACTTCTTAGTAAAAGAATCTATCTACTTCTTAGTAAAAGATGGGCCAATTCATTAGACGGTACAAACACATACTGGGATAGAGTGATCACCAGCACTACTGTACACAGCATAAAGAAAGCTGTGAAGGAGCTCTGTAGTATAATGTACCTGAAATATGCCTATATAGTCAGGATACAGGCTAAGACCCAGGAAAAGCTGACAGCTGCAGAGCACAGGAGAGGTTTATTGCCCATAAATAACACTTGTGCCAGAAATAACACTTGTGCCAGTTGGGGGGGGTCAAAAATGTGAACATACTGGGGCACTTGAAAGATGCAAATTAGAAAATTCACAGCACACTGCAAGATACAGTAGTATACAGCCAACAACATGAATAAGGACTTGAAGTACATAGTGCCAGATGTAGCACCAGTGTCATGAGCACAAGTTGGTTCCAACACGAAGGTATTATGAAGTTCACCGTTAATGTGGTGTTGTCCAACCACATCATCAGAAAATGAACCAATACTCCATGGTCATTGTTCTCTGGTATGGTTTATTTAACATTAATAAATAGTCTTTTAAAATGCATTCAGTGTTAAAAGAAAACATGGACAATAAAATGCAGTGCATTTAAATGGTAGACTGATGCCATCTCAGAAAAAAGCCCACAAACCCGTGCCATGTCCTTATCTATCCTTGCAGCTTTCCATATATTCCCACACGTTTTTGTCTTCATTACCTGCTGAATCAGAAAATAAGTGCTAACTGCATGTGACAAGATAATATTCCATGCCAGGAAACACATAAGTCACACCAACATCTCAAGAAAGATCTCCAGAGAAAAATAATACATCAAAAATGATAGCAGTGAAAGAAAAAGGAAATTACTTTTTATCCTGATAAAAAGAAGTTACACAAAATGCCTCTTCCAAGCTAAAAGGGTTATATATGAATGTAATCCTTTCTCTTTTTAAGGTGGCCAACAATCTTTAATTATAATTGAGCCATTCAAGCTATATAGAAGACAGTCCTGAACGATATGTACTTTGAGAGAGAGTCAAAGTCAACACTGTATATAAAAAACACAGTCACTAGAAAACCAGCAAGATGTCACACCTATTATTTGACCAACATAGGTTTTGCAATTGTTCAGGCTTTCGAGATGGCAAGAGCCCTTCTTCAGGAGTCATCAAGTTACTAATGTTAAATACAGTGCTTAAATATCCACTTGTGCCTAAAAAGGGAAGTACACTATTTCCAATTGGCTAAAAAAAGAAAACTTGAAAAAATGCAAACATGGAAAAAATGCAGCTCATACTACACCTTGAAGATAGACAGTGTGTGTGTGTGTGTGTGTGTGTGTGTGTGTGTGTGTGTGTGTGTGTGTGTGTGTGTGTGTGTGTGTGTGTGTGTGTGTGTGTGTGTGTGTGTGTGTGTGTGTGTGTGTGTGTGTGTGACAGACAGAGAGAGAGAGAGAGAGACTGAATTGTAGAAGACAGGGTTGTGCCCTGCTATAAAAATCTAATTTTGTTATGTTACATTAGAGTTAGTGCATAGAAGATAATACCCAGAGAGACTGCTCTGACATTTAATTAGGGAGCAAATCCCACTTGAAGAGATGTGTAGGGAGATTAGTTAAATCTAGTGAAATAAAACAAGAAGTTATAAAAAAATATGAATTAGCCATAATGTCCAGTTCACAATGATGGAAAAGGCAGAAACTACTAAGAGAATAAGAAACAAGGTTAGAATGTATGGATGGTATGTGCAGTTAATACACTACACAAGCTGGGGTTTAGCTAACTGAGAGAAAGAGAGTGAGACAGAGAGAAGAGAAAAATATGTTATATCAGTCTAAGGTTCAGAAGAACAGCAGAATTGTGTAAAGACTTGTTACACTGTTAAAACTGAATGAACATTAGGACCTTACTGATTTAAGTTTATGGTTACTCTGTTCTGACATATGTGTTTTATCTATAGGAAGAGAGTAGTTACCTTTATAAAAGTCAGACAAAGATCTTATTTTCAATAGTTTGCAGTAGAGATGCACTTATAGGAAGTAATACAGTTATGGTAATGGCATGACGAGCAGCACATGTAAGCAATGTGTGGAATTTATAGGATTTTGAGTTGTAGAGAGACTTTCGGTGTAATGGTTGTGATTTTGGAAAATAACATATTCATTTAAAATGACCTCAATGTATTTGTTGTCATTTGTAAAGAATTAAGCTCCCTCTATGACTGACAATAATGGGTTAAAGATATTGGATAACCTTTTGGCACAGCCAAAAATGATGACTATGGATTTAGTGGTGTTGATAGTAAATTTGTTGTGGGCTAGCCAGTCCCAGATTAACAATAACTCCTGATAAAGTGTAGCAGGTATTTGAGTGACAGTTTTATGGGATGAAGTAAATACTATATCATCAAGTTACGGTGTCATATTTATCAGAGGGAATTGTCCCATGGAAGGCTACTCATGTACAATGAGAACAGTAAGGGTCACATGACGGAAGCTTGGGGCACACTGACCATGCATAAACCTGAGTAGTTACCATCATGTGTGGACAAGCAGAATGTTCTGTTATTGACATACCTCTTAAATCGTTGTATCTTATCAGAAGATAATTCATAGCTAGTTGGGTTTGTTAGTAGCAGGTTGTCAGTTCAAGATTCTAAGTCTCTTTTTAAGATAAAAAAGGCACCAATCAATACTCCTTATGTTTGAGATGTCTGAAGTAAGCAGAAACATTGCAATCTGAGTGTTATATTTGACCTGAAAATAATGCTGGCAGTCAGTAAGAAGGTCAAATTTCTAAATGTGTTCTTGGATTTGATAGTAGACCAAATTGGCAAGAATGTTTTGTGAAAGGGCAAATATTAACTCTAGGTCCACGTCACTAGGGGAGTTTAGATAGGAGACCTTGGGTATTGGAATAATTCAAGCATGCTAAAAGCTGTGAGGCAGTGTGACTGAAGATAGAGATAAGCTAAACCAATGTGCCAGGATAAGGAAAGTACGTCTGCCTTAGACTTCAGCATTTTGATGTGAAGGTAGTGAATCATGTGGCTGTTTTTATAGTTTACATCTTCAGTGAGTTTTATCATCGTTTTACTGTTGGGAGGGTGGCCTAATAGTTAAGGTGTTTGCCTTCCAAACACAATGTACAGGGTTTGAATCTCACAGGGGATGATTGGCTAGGCTTACAATGTCTCGCAAGGGCAGTTAGCCTAGTACTAATCTATGAATCAGTGAGTTTTATCATCCTTTTACTGGTGATAACTTTAAAATAGAAAGGCAGGTATTCATTGAGGAGAGACAGTATGGGCTTCATGCTGTTGGAAATGGAGACTGGAAACAGCTAGAATATGGGAGCTGATATTAGCTATAATTGCCTTGAGCATGCCATGGGCAAGATTAGCCAAACTGCAAATTTAGAGGAATATTTTACTGGTGTTTATTATTTTATTACAGTCCAGAATTTCTTAGAATTTCCAAGTTGAGATATTTAGAGTTTGCCAAAATGCTCTGATTTAATTGTATATTTTTTATTCTAAGTTTATGTTTAAGTTCCTAGTACTACTGCTATTTGTTGATATTCTGTCACTTTCATTTCCAGATGACACATGTTGAGTGCCTGCCCTTCATTATATTTTTTTCTGGGTGGTGGCAATCCAGGGTACACATGTAGCTTTAAGGGCTGTTTCAGAAATGTTGATAAGCTTATCTTGAACTGAACAAACGGTATTGTAAAATGTAGATTATGTGATGGTAAGGCCACATCCCGCCCCCACCCCAAACAAAAAAGACCACAGTGAAGAACTTCTCTAAAGCAAACTTCACACTACTCAAGACTGGTGTGGTATCCTTCAAGGCCTCCAAGCCAGTGGAAACCACAACCCAAGCTGCGGAAGCCCTTACAAATGCCTTCTACGAACACCTCCAGGACTGCATGGATCAGGCAATCCCTAATAAAACCAAGACTCTTTCCACCAAGGGCAAACGTCCAGTCTGGTGGACCCCAGCCATAAACAAACTTTACAATAAGAGGAGAAAGCTGTTACATGATAGAGCAAAATCCATAAAAGAGAAGACACCCTTGATCATTATTAGTAAAAAAATATGAGCACTCATAAAATCATCCAAGGCCAACTTTGAGAGAAAAATTGCCATAGATTCAAAAGACAATCATAAGGCCTTCTTCAGCTATGTTAGAAACCTAGGTGGAAACTCCCAGATATGCTCAGAATTAGTCCAAAATGATACAAAAATCACTGAACCCACAGACATTGCCAACATACTGGCAGACAGGTTCAGTGCAAACTTCACCCCCCTCTCCCCCCCCAAAAGGAGAGATAACTATCCCAGCGGAGTGCAGCCTCCCAGACATCTCCAATGCGCAGGTGAAAGCTGCTCTCTCTAAAGCTAAAAACACAGCATCAATGGGACCGGATGGTGTCCTCGGCTGTGTGCTACATGAACTCAATGAGGAACTAAACCCGCACATAAGGCAGCTGTTTAATCTTAGCCTTACCACAGGATACGTGCCCAAGGAGTGGCGTACGGCAACTGTGGTCCCAATCCACAAAGGCGGTGCCTCTACGGACCCTGGTAATTACTGCCCCATAAGCTTAACAAGCCTGGTCTGCAAAGCTATGGAGAGGATCATAATGGAACTCATAAACAAAGACATAGGGGACTTGCAGACATTGGACCCGACCCAGTTTGGCTTTGTCAAGGGCAGATCATGCCTTTTGAACTTGGTCGACTTCTTCGAAACAGTCACCAAGGCCATTGATGAGGGAAAGGCAGTCCATACAGCCTACCTTGATCTTGCAAAAGCTTTCGACACAATACCTCACTCAGGTATTATAGAGAAACTTACCAGCTTAAATGTAAACCCATATGTCACAAGATGGGTTGCAAACTGGCTAAAGGACAGAACCCACAGGGTTAGAGTTGCTGGTGCCATGTCAGACTCCAAGCCGGTCACAAGTGGTGTCCCACAGGGCTCAGTCCTTGTCCCCCTGTTGTTCGGCATCTACTTCTCAGAAGTACAGGCAAACATAGGAGGACTATGGCTGACAAAGTTTGCAGATGACTGCAAACTGGGCGCCATAGTGGAAAGTACATCGGACACAGATATCCTTCAGAGGGGTCTCACGGAAACTGATAGCTGGTGCCAGAGCCATGGCCTGAAGTTAAATGCCAAAAAATGTATAGTCATACCCTTCAGGAAAAACAAGGTAACCCCAAGCAACCATATAGGTGGCAATCCACTAAGCACAGAAGAGGTTATCAGGGACCTGGGGACCCAGGTTGACAGTGGCCTTTCTTTTGACACTCACATTGCTAAAGTGGTTAGAAAGACCTTCTACATTGCCCACCTGATCATGAAGGGATTCACATCCAGATCAAGTGAGGTCATTGTTCCCCTGTACTCTTCACTTATCAGACCAATGATCGAGTACAATGCCCCATTCGGGATGTATCTCACCAGACACCTGCAGCAATTGGAGAGACCCCAAAAGTTCCTCACCAAAAGGATAAAGGGACTCCAAAATCTGTCATATGCTGCCAGACTGAAGAAACTCCAGCTCTATTCAGTCGCATACCGCCTGCTCAGAGGTGACCTGTGCCTGACATACAAGGCCATGTCCATCCCGGAATTAATGGACATGCTCCACCTCAAAAAATCCAAATCTACCAGATCCACTAGAGCAAGCGACTTAAACCTTAGCACGGATATAAATAGGACATGCTGGAGGGATAGATTTGTCACCCAGAGACTCCCTATGCTGTGGAATAAAATCCCGGTCCATGTGAGGCAGAGCACCTCGCTGGCTCTGTTCAAGAGAAATCTTGACCGGTGGATGGGAGATCGTAGGTTTACCCCGGGAATCATCTCTGTGTCACTGCTGGACAGAGGCACAACAAACTAATGGGCACAGAATTTCTTAACATAAGGGGTGGCGTAAGCCACAAAACTTTGGGCTAGGCTTATAAATGCCTTAGGGCAGATAGCCTAGTATAAACCTATGAACCTATGAACCTATGAAGAATCTTTAAGCTGGGATTTAGTAATGACAATTATTTTTGGATTTTATTGCCATGCCTGTTCCTTTTTCTGAGCCAATTTATTGTTAAGACTACATATGTTAAGAGAGACTATAGAAACATGTTTTGTGTTGGTAGCTTATGATGTCGGTCTTGGGTTAAGCTGCATGTCACCTGAGAGCAGTACCGAGGAAAGTAATTATGAGTGGTGTGCATTTGTGACTAAAATAGAGATTCAAGAGAAAGTTGTAGTTGTTGGTAGAGTAAGTTGGTAAGCTGGATATAGTTTTTCCTTGTGGGGATGATTAGAAATTGTTTGCTGAATGTCCTCCATTCAGAAGGAATAGTTTGAATATAAATAGAATTCTGGATATGTATGGCTAATGATGATGCCTCATCAGCTTCTGATAGTATCTACTGATTAGGTACTGTTCCCCATACCATAGTCATGGCAGATAAATGAATACAGCCTTTTGGCAGATTTCAGTACTGCAACACAGTGGTGGCGATAGCCATGCTGACCTACACAAATGAGTGGTTTGTTGGATCACTTGTTGTGTAGAGACCTTTCCTGGGGGCAGTTCTGGGGATTGAGTACATGGCTAATTAGCATGTGCCTCTCCCTGGACTGCATCATTGGCATTCAGCATGGCCGCAGGGCCAACCCTACATAGTGCTACACATCTTCATGCTAGAGTGCTGTGCAGCACCATGATAGGATGGTTGTTAAGTCCAAAAAATGTACCACAACATATACATGGAGGTGTACACATAGTGGTACCTTCAAGAATCCCAGACAGTATTTACCAAATGGTATAGTAAACCTGTACAACTTAGAACTAGTGTTATCAACCAGAACCTCTGATTAGCATTAAAGCAAGGAAGAACTTGGCATTATTCACTGTTAATACTGCTTCTTCAATTATCTGATGTGGATAATCTTCACTTTTGATCCACTAGTTTAGCTATTCAGGTTCTGTACATATCCCCAATTTGGCCAGATTGACTGTTAAAACATTATTTACCATTTCATTTAGTTATGTTGCTTAACTATGACTTCCTAAGCCTCCACACCCTGTAATTATTACAAAGTTCTCGCTCTGAGCAAAATTTGAGCACTTTTCAAAGCATGAATAACTAGTACTGCTTCTAGGGGAAATCTTAATATGATATTCTCTTTGCAGACATCTCAAGCCTTAATGTAAATCAGATTATTTCTACAAAATATCATCAGTAGTTTGTAACCCATTTTAAGCACTCTGTGACTTATGCTCCTGAGATTGTATTACAGTGTTAATCACAAAATCTCTTTTTAATTTAATTTGCTTGGCACAACAATGATGCATTTCTGCACACATTCCATGCATCTGAGTATTAAAAACTACATCTGATTCTGTTCTGTACAAGATGAAGTTCTTCTCAAGTGTGCATTATAACTTACTTTGTGCTAATGTATATGTTCTGACTCTGTGTCCTATCATTTTACTTCTACTGCAGCCAGCAGTAGTTACTGTACAGAATGAATTCTTGAAATATGCCAAGTGTTTCCTAAGCACTGCAACCTATAATATATATTTGCTTTGAGTGAGCTTGCAAGCACAACGCCTGAAACAATATGTTCCTTTTGCATCTGAACTCAAAATCCAGGCAACCTTGACCCAATGACTTTAGTTTATTCCCTAGGTGAAAAGCATTCATGATGACTTGGTCACTTTGGTTTATTGCCCTAAATTAATATTTGGATACTGTACTACATTCTGCCACTGTAGCTAGCTTGAACATAATGCTTTCCAACCATTAGCAGCTTGAATTGAATGAACAACATGTATTTTGTTTTCTTTGTGTACTTAAAATACCAATAAACATTTATTTATTACTGGTTTACCGGGAAAGTCCGACTTGGAACAATGCCAATTTTCAGTGGAGGTCTGGGGAGAAACTCTCCAGATGCATGTTTTTGTAATGTGGGAGGAAACCAGAGCACCCAGAGGAAAACACACACAAATACAGGGAGGACATGCAGACTCTGCACAGAAGGCACCCCAGCCGAGAATCAAACAAGAGAACCTCTTGCTGTGAGGCGACAACACTACCACTGCAGCATTGCACCACCATTGTTTTGTTTTGCTCTTTTGCTTTTACTACATTTACATTTTGCCAATAAATTCACTTTTACAGACACCTATCAAATGGGTATAACCTGCAGAAAGCTTAGAGACTAATAAATGCTTTGCAACAGGCTTTATTGTGCCTATGTATATTGATAGAAAACTAAAACCATTTTATGCTTACAGGGCCTATGTAATTCGGGACTCCTGGGATTTTCTTAGTCGACTTAACCAAATATCTTTTAGAGAAGATGTTTTATTTGTAAACTATTGATGTAGTAGCTCTGTTTATGGTTATAGGTTCATAGGTAGGTACTAGGCTATTGGCCCTAGGGCCTATATAAGCCTAGCCAAACAGTACCCTGGCTTTTGCCACCCAAGAAAATTATTTTCCTGCGCCGCTGTCAAGCAGAGACACAGAAGTGATCCCTGGGGTGAATTTCCTATCTCCAATCCAATCATCAAGATTTTTCTTGAAGAGTGCTATTGAGGAACTTTGTTTGATACACCACATGACCAGGAATTATTATGGTTTGAGTATACTTTAAAATTCTGTGATCATTTGACTCAAAAGAATCATGGTATTTTATACAAATTTATGGAAACAGTTTTAAAATATAATTTCATATTTTTTGAAGAGGAAATTTTCAAACAAAATAGTGCTGTAGATATGTGGGCAGCATGTACCCCTATTTTTGCTAATTTAGTCTTATATAAGTGGTGCTGCGGTGGTGGTGCTGCGGTAGCGTTGTCGCCTCACAGTTAGATGTTGCACATTCGATTCTCAGTTAGAGCGTCTTCTGTGTGTCGACATGCGTGAATGGGCATTCCTTAGTTGAAGGTTGTGCATTAGGCCCGGCAAGCCAGCACGTAAAAATCTACTGCCAATCATTAGCAGACCGGTGTTCTGCTGTGGCAACCCCTAACTGGGAAAAGCCAAAAGACAGAGTCTTATATAAGTGGGAACGGAAATTTATTGTAAATTCTTCTTATTTTGATTTATGTCATCTCTACACAAGGTTTTTGTATGACATTTGCATATTGTGGGCTTGGTCTCATGCTAAATTGTTGGAATTCATTGAATTTTTACAAATCACTACATCTTTTCTTAGGTCCAACTACCATATATCTGAGAGGGAGTTTCACTACCTTGATGTGTTAATTTCTAAAAATAGTGAACCGAAGAAATATATATATATAGGATATATCCTAAATCTACTTATAGTAACACCTTTTTACATTATAGCAGTGAACATCCACTTTCACAGAAATGGAGTATTATTAAGAGTCAGTTAGTTAGGGCTGCCCGTATGACTTCTTTGTATTCTAATTTTATCACAGAATGTGCTGAACTAAAAATAGGTTTTTACAAAGAGGTTATCCAGAACAATTAATAGATGCAATTACAACTGAAGATAAATCTGGATGTGGGGGGGGGGGGTAAATATTTTCTCTTAAGTTACCCACATGGTACTGACCTTCCATCTGGGGAGTTTGACTCCCTCCTCAAGAGTCAAGGAGGAAGGATATGTTCCCCAGTGCTTTCTGTTTAGAGTATAATCAAGACTGGAAAACTATCAAAACATAGCTAATAAGTATTGGAATATGTGCAGACAACTCTCAGGTGCTCTCAACATTTTTAATAAACCACTACAATTTGTCTATAAGAGAGGTAAAAGTTTGAAAAACCTTTACGAGACCTGTAAAGACTTTAACAATAGGAACAAAGTAGTAGAAACAGGTACATATAAATATGGTATCTGTAAACAGTGCCCTTATATAAGGAATTCTGATGTAATAAATCTATCTTGTAGAAACTGACAAATTAAAGTTCATCAGTACTACAATTGCAACAGTAATGGAGTGATTTACATCACTATCTGTGGTATCTGTAGCTCATTTTATGTAGGTAAAACGGAGAAAGCCCTAAGAAAAAATGGATTTACGAACACACATGCAATAGTCTTAAAAATAAAGAAATAAATACTTTAGCAAAACACTTAAAGAGTATGCACTAATGGTCAGTTCAAATTTTATGTTGTAGAACAATTGCATACAAGTCCTAGAGGTGGTCAATGGGAAGACACTCTAGAATACAGGGAACTATTCTGGCAACTGTCTCTACAGGCCAATCAAAATCTAGGGCTGAATGAAATGATTTCTGTTATACCAGTACTGAAATTGAGGTTTGCTAAGCATTAATATTTCCTATTATTTCAAACTGTGAGAGTGTTGGATCCAAGTATCGTATGGCTATATTTTATCACTACCTCTATTTTTAGCTGTTTTGTGGGGTGTACTAATTCTTTTTATGTGAGGTATATTAGGTGGTTCTCATGCATTCATTGAAAATAATCTGATTTTATTGGCAGACTAATTGTTCTTAATTATGTATTATTCAATTAAGTCTTTAAGAGCATGTATATCTATACACTTGTATTTTGGCTTTTAATTCAGTGCTGATTAAGTCCTTCATGTATTAGGATGAAAGCGCTTAACTCTGTTTTTAACTTTATCCTCTTGGAATAAAATATCTTTGGACAACTTTTTGGTATTCCTTTTTTGACTGGCGTCAACTACTTCATCACTGTGTGGGATTTTGAATGTTTTCATGTAGCACTCCGACATACTTTTGGTTTATATGCAGCATGTTGGCTTGATGTGTATTGCTAAACGAACTAAGTCATTCCAGCACTGTGTGCTGGGTTTACTCTGTGGGCAGACCATGTTCTGTGGTTACCAGTTTTTTTTTTTTGTTTGCCTTATACCCTTATTGCATTAGTTTATTGTGCCTGTAGCCACATTGCTTGTATCTGCTGAGGTCTCTTCCTGCTTATTACCTGGTGGCATCTTCAAAACCATGTAGTCACTGGCATTTTCATTTTTAACATTTAATAGTCATAGGCTTCATTCTGCTTGCTTTCTCACCTAAAACCTTTATTTCAAATACATTCAAATCTTTATTCATACTTTAACTTGAAGGCTGGAAAATTACTTTTCATACATGTATCATTCATTTTTTGCAGTGTCATGTATGTTTTCCTGAACAGCATGCCTCTAAACTGATCATTTTTTATTCCAAGTACAATGATAACCATTATTAAAGACAAAAACAAGTCACCAAAGTCAGGCATGAACTCTTTGTTATTGTGTAGCAACAAAAGCATCAATGGATTAGTGAACCCCTTGGTTTGTAGAAAAAAATAAAAGCCTTATGAAAGGTAAATTCTTTGCCCTTGCAGAATGCTTGGAAAGCATTTCAAATCCATAAGACTTGCAGACCTGTTTCTCATAAAGGTTGACAGTATTAAATACCTTAACTGTTTCCTTACCTGAGACATGAACGTTCTGAATATTGAGTGGCTTATCAGAAAAATCTGTACTCCGTGAAATACAGCATGTTGGCTCAAAATGCTGTGTCCATGATTCAGTCTTATAAGAGGTTACTATGAACATTCAAAACCTTTGCAGTGGTAACAAAGTCACATGGAGACAGAAAATGAAGTGCTGTAGCAGGAAATACTGGTTGTTTAGTGAGGCATGAAGACAAAATCATTCTGAGAGTGAGATTCAGAACTGTACTGCATGTAAATATAATTAAGTGCTAAAAATATATACATGTAAATGTCAGAAATTTTATATAGTTTTTTCATCAAGTAAAATAAGACATAGAAGCCTGTTTAGTAAATACATAGATTAGCCAATCTATGCAATCAGCCATAATACAGAGTAGAGTAAATTGCAGTCACTGAGGTAAAATAAATTTAGTTCTAACTCCATGCACATGTAGTGTTTCTTTCAGTGTCCTTTTTCTGACACCATGTATTGATAGATATACATAAACATCATGCATATATTCAAATATGGTCCAGTGAGGAGGCAGAGACACAGGTTTTAACCCATGTAGCTTTACTCAAGACTGAGTATATAAGACAGGGCCATATGACAATCAATACCCAGCAGCTGTAATCCTCTTAAAGACACCCATGCACTGTATTCACATATTATGTATGTGACCCACATGCTGTCTTCATGACACCAGCAGTTATTAATAAGGAAGTGCATCACATCACAAAGATATTTGTGATGATAACAGAGGGAGTTGTTCAGTTCATTAAAGTTATTGTGGTTCCAGGTCTCTTCAGTGAAATCAGATTTGTTTTTCCTGTGTGTGTGTGGGGGGAGGGGTGCCTATATTCTAAAGTGTTTTTGAAGTAATGTGGGGAACAATGGCATCTCTCCTTTATTATAAGGGTTAGCCCCAAACATACTTCATTGATGGGTCCTGTGTGATACATATCTTGGGTTCTGAACATTCCTGAACCTAGGGATTGCCTGTAAGATTGCAGATGTTTCTATTTTAAAGCACTGCTGACTGACCAGGGTTCGTTTTTTTTCCTTCTTATGCCTTGCTTCTTTTAATCTTCAGAGGTGAGGCGTTTTACTCAATAATAAGCTGCTGTTTGGAAAAGACTATAGCACCACTGAGATCACTTGTGCACTAGGCCTCTTAGCTTACAGTTTGAAGTCACCTTCAGTGTACCTTTATAGTGCTTCATTTGATCATTTTGGTATCTATGGCAATCATCTTAAGAACACTGTATCTGCTTTGGGAACTAAGTGTCAGAAAGTCAAACAGAATGTCTCCTTTAGCTGAACTAATGCACAATGAGGATTATTGTTTCAGTGCTGGTGACACTGACAAAACTGAAAACACTAATGCTAGTGGGAAGGGATTCTTGTTCATAGGTTGGTACTAGGATATCGGCCCTAGGGCCTACTCAAGCCTAGCCATAACAGTTCCCTGGCTATTTCTTCCCACAATATTTACTTCCCTGGACCCCTGTCTAGCAGGGCGACTGACGTGATCCCTGGGGCGAATTTCTTATCTCCTATCCAGTTGTCAAGGTACCTTTTGAAGAGGGCCAAAGAGGCGCTCTGCTTGACATGTATGGGCAGTCTATTCCAGAGTCTGGGGAGTCTCTGGGTCAGGAAACTATCCCTCCAGCATGATGACAAGGCTTAGATCCCTGGAGCGTGTGGTTCTGAGGGATTGGGATTTCTTTAAGTGTAGCATGTCCAACAGCTCTGGGTTTGACATGGCTTTGTATGTTAAGCAGAGATCACCTCTGAGTAGACAATATGCGACCAAGTATAGCTGGAGTTTTTTAGACAGTCAGCATAGGGCATCTGCTTTAGGCCTGTGATTCTTTTAGTGAGATATTTCTGTGGCCTTTCCAGTTGCTGCAGATGTCTTAAGAGGTACATATCAAATGGGCCATTGTATTCTATAATGGGCCTAATGAGGGAAGAGTACAGTGGGACAATGACCTCCTTTTTTCTGGATGAAAAGCCCTTAGTGATGAGGTGTGCCACATAGAAGGATTTTGTGACTGTTGTGGCAATGTGGTTATCAAAGGTGAGACCACTGTCCACCTGTGTCCCTAAGTCTCTTATCACAGTTTTGGTGTTTAGTGTACTGCCACCTATGTGGTAATTCACGGGTACATGTTTTTTCCCAAAGGGGATAACTATACATTACTTGGCACTGAGCGTGAGCCCATGGCTCTGGCACCAAGCATCTGTTTCTGTAAGACCCTTTTGTAGAAACCAACTAAAATGAAACCAAACCTTTTCCTTGAGGTTTCATTGGCAATTCTCTTCCAAGCATTTCAGATGATGATGATAGGTTGTTCAGCATTTGCTTCCTTAAAGGATAATTACAATGTGAAAGCTTGTATATTTGGTTTTGTTAGCCATTAAGTGAAGATGCAGAACAGCAGTTTCCCAAAGGATGCCTATCACAGGATGCTTATCATAGTGCACAGTGCACATTTTGCTGAATTCCACTATCTGTGCTGCTCTTCAGTGAGAGATGGATACTGAGTTAGGGAAAATGATCATTGTCTCTAAAGTCTAGCTCTCAGTGATGAATTATGGAGGTTCATTTACAATGGCTACAATAGGCTAATTGATTATCTTGGCCTATGAGAATCAGAGTTAGGTAAGGTTCTAAAATATTCCTGGCACAGCTTCAAGTTCACTTCTTCCATATATAAGGAGGCCGTATGGTTAATGGTCAAACAGAACATTCTCTGAATGGCCATTCATCATACATAGACCATCAAAAGTTTCTTTCATCTAACGGCCATATGATTGTAACTAATTCCATCGAATGATCGTAGCTGACTAACATGAAGGAAACAGAACATAGTAGGTACTTAATGGTAAACTAAGGATAAGGAAGTCTGCTCTTTCCCCACTGTAGTGTGATCTCAGAGTTGGTATATATAATTAGCCGGGGGGGGGTACATCCCCGCATATATGGAGGGTCCAGTGTTCACCATATCCTACTCTTGTGGGGGGAGCTGCATCCCCTCACACCCCCTGCTACTCCAAGATCCCACTGCAGTGGGGAAAGGGAAGGTTTCCTTATCTCTACGTTACTGATAAGTACCTACCATGTTCCATTCCCTTCATGTTGGCCAGCTATGATCGTTCGATGGAATTATTTACGATCACATGGCCATTAGATGAAGGGAATTTTTGATGGTCTATGTACGATGAACTGCCACTCTGAGAAAGATGTTCAAAATAATTAGTATCTGAATGCAAACAGTTATCAATATATCAAGATTGAGAATAATATTGGAGGAAATCAAGGAGTTTAAGCCTAATGCACTTTCTGACTTATGGAGTAATGTTCCTCGGACAGTTTAATTTGGTCCATAATTTTGGTTTGCTTTAAAACGGGTACTGGTTATCATTCAATTAAAACAAAAAGCAAACCTTACAGTTTGACCGGTGAGTCCCAAAGTCAAATGGCAATTTGCTAATGTTGCAGTGTACATGCACACATTGATTGGCTCCATTTTAGTGAAGGTCTGGTCTGCTTCATTCCACTCTCATCTCCAGTTCCCCAGTCACTTCAGAATCATTAGACTTATAGATACGCTTCCCTCCCCAGAAATATTATTATTTCTTAAACTGAGCCACTACCCTTCTTATTTTCTAACAATCTTACTATGACTGTTATACAAACCTCCACTTATTGTTTTATTCTTCTCATATCCTACCTTTTCTAATCAGTAACCAGCCCCAGCACACCAAGGAGACCATATCAGTGAAGCACTTTAAAATCACCAGCATCAGTACAGGGATCAGGGGTGGGGAAAGCCACTCAACACCAGGAAGAACACATTGGTGAAGTGCCTTAATGGCACTAGCATTAGTATGGGGATTGGGGGTGGGAAAAGCCACTCAACACTAGGAATAACACATTGGTGAAGTGCCTTAATTGTGCCAGCATTAGTATGGTTATTGGGGGTGGGGAAAGCCACTCAACACTAGGAAGAACACATTGGTGTAGTGCCTTAATTGTGCCAGCATTAGTATGGGTATTGGGGGTGGGGAGAGCCACTCAACACTAGGAAGAACACATTGGTGAAGTGCCTTAATGGCACCAGCATTAGTATGGAGATCAAGGTGGAAGATCCACTAGCTCCAAGGAATACAATATACTTAAGTGCCTTAATGGCACCAACATCACTGTGGAGATTAGAGGGTGGGGGAAAACATTAAACAGCAGAGCTACAAAAGATAGCCGTGGCTTAATGTCACCAACATTACTGCATGGATTGGGGGTTGAGGGGGAAGACATTAGACATCAGAGATACAAAAGTTTAAAGTGCCTTAATGACACCAGTATCACTACAGGTATCAGGATTGGGGAGAAACACAAGACATCATGGATATCTTAAAAGATTAAAGTGCCTTAACACCAATATCATTATGGTTATTAGGGATGGTGAAGAACACTAGACACCAGGAATAACACAACTGATTAAAGTACATTAACAGCATCAGTATCTATATGGGATCAGAACATAGGGGAAATACTAGACATCAAGAGGCTACATATATGCCAAAATGACACTTCATTTTTTATGGTGATTGGGGGATTGGAGGGAACCATAGGACGGAAGGCAAGTCAGGTGGACAGATACGAGTAATTTGGTGTGTGTGTGTGTGTGTGTGTGTGTGTGTGTGTGTGTGTGTGTGTGTGTGTGTGTGTGTGTGTGTGTGTGTGTGTGTGTATGCTTGAATATGTACTTGTATGTGTATGAGAGTGACTCTGGGGGGAATGAAAATGCCTATAAGAGCAGTGGTTTATTATTCTGATATGCAGATCAGCAATGATATGCACATCACGCAGTAAATGTGATTTCGAAACACGTAAATTCTAGTCTGGGGTGCTGCAAAGAAACAATATAACCTACATCTGTTAAAACTAGTAGAAAGACTAACACCCAGATTCAGGAAGGCTTACACGGAGTTCAAGAGTAGTGTAAGCCTCCGTGTAAGCCTCCTGATTCAGGAACAGCCCAAATCTCCGTGTAAGAGACAGCTAACACGTCTCTTACATGGACTGGGCGTGGAAATGCTCAATACCTCATTTGCAGCTCCAAGATATGCAAATGAGGTATTTGAGCGATCCATTTGCGGTTAAAACCAGTCCGTGTAACGGACGTGTTGCAGAAATGTACTCAGCTGACAACTGAGTACATTTCTGCAAAATTAAAAACGGAGCTATGTCAGCTCCAAATAAAGGGTTCATATGTTTCATTAAGCATGCCAATGGCCAAATATGTGGCCATTGGCATGAAAAAGTGTTGCAAAAATAAGTTATATAACTTTTTTTTTCCACGGGATTTCTGGGTTTAACTGCAGCGCACACCCGCGCAAACGGGGTGCACTACCTAAAACTAAAAACCGAAGCTTATAAGCCCACAATTGTGGGATTTATGTATTACATGGAATGACAATGGAGGGACTTGCAGACCAAAAACAATATGGCCTCTGTTTAGTGGTTGTCAAGGGGGGGAAGCTCCGTGTAAGACATGTAACTAAGCATTACTAGGCAATCCTATGTAAATGAGGGTTACAATACTGAATCACACTGCCACATAGGTAATGAGCACTTTCTGAGTAGTGTAAGACTTAGAGAAGGGGGAGGAACAGAGTAAGAGGTAGGTGACATCACGGGGGGAAGGATAGAAAGAAATGTACCAGATTGGAGGGCAATGTAAGGTAACAGATGACAGACAGACATCAGGGAGGGAGGTGTGTCTCAACAGAACACTAGGAAAGTCAATAAATTGAGGGTATACGCTATCCCTACACTCAAAGTTTCTTGATATACATGCATCTTGGCGCTGCAGCGTGTAAGGCAGGTTCAACATGTGGGAGCGTGTTTCAAACTGTTTACAATGGTTTGCACGGGCGTGCACGTGTGGAAGGCAGTGTGCGCGCGTTTTAGCATGAATCAGCCTAGCTAACACCGTGTAAGGATGGGTGCGCGCGTGTAACACCGTGTAAGGATGTGTACGCGTGTTTAAGTGACTGTAATCGTGTTTAAGCTGGTGTGCACATTGCTCCCCCTCAGGAAACAGAGAGGAAACAGGAAACAACTAAAATACATGGAAGCTGACAGGAGCTACTACTAAAGTTAATTAGTGGAAACAATTAGAAGCAGGCAATTACACAGGCAGACTAGAAGCCCAACCCAGCACTTAAAACACAACAAAGAGCAGTGCAGGCTGTTTCTCACAAGAGATACTGCCAGAAACTAAGCTATCAGAATTGAAAACTGAAAAAAGCTGAACTCAGAGCAGAAATGCTAGGGGCTGCCATGGCTATTATAATCAGGCATAGGCGAATTGCTGAGGGTGGTGACAATGCAGACGCTGACAGACAACCCAGAGTGAGGAGAAAGAGAAGAGTATACAGGCCCAGGGTCACCTACCATGGGTTACATGAGCTGGAGATAGTAGAGCTACAGAGTGGACAGAGACCTTCTGCAGCAGATTGTTGAGCTGTGCAGGCCACATCTCACACACAGAACCAACAGAGGGGAACCCATCCCAGTAGAAACCAAGGTATGTGTTGGCCTAAGAATACTAGCAACAGGTACCTTCCAGAGACCAACTGGTGATATGATGGGGATATCACAGGCATCAGCCTCCAGAGTACTGCACCAGTTCCTGGATGCCATGTCACCACATGTCAGTGATCATATATATGTCCCTAATGACCGTGAGGTTGTGGCCAGCAATACTCGTCTCTTCCAGCAAATAGCGGGATACCCTGAGGTGCTGGGTGCAATAGACTGCACGCACATACGCATCAGAGCACCAGCCGGTGAGCGGGGTAGAGCCTACATTAACCGCAAGGGATACCCCTCCATCAACTGCCAGGTCGTGTGTGATGCCCAGGGCATAATAATGAATGTGTGTGCTGGCTGCCCTGGGAGCTACCACGATTCCCACATCTGGCATCTGACGCAGCTGTACCAATCATTTGCCAATGGGGACTTCCCACACGGACACCTAGTGGGGGATGCAGGTTATGCACTTGAGCCGTGGCTGATGACACCCATCAGAAATGCACACACACCTGAACAGGAACGCCATAATGAGGCACACGCACAAACAGGTGTTTGGGCTGCTCAAGTCACGGTTCCGGTGTCTGGACACGTCTGGTGGAGCTTTGCAGTACACACCAACTACATGTACCCAAATGATCATGATATGTGCTATGCTACATAATATGATCCTGCGGAAACAGCTGCAGCAGGACCAGCACAGGGCTGGGCCAAACATCCCCCCACCATTGCCAAGGCCACCACAGGCAGGGGGTGACTCGGAGGAGGAACAACCTGACCTTGTCCCAGTAGGCAGAAGGAGGCGTGCCCAGTATGCCCTGGCCTTGGCAAAGAGGCAACGCATAGCACATACGCTTGGTCAGTAGGAACACTGGGACTGATACTCATACAGTAACAGGGATGCCTAACATGACACAACCTGCTTCCAAACGTACAGGGAGTGTAGTATGTGTATCCGACAGAGGTGGCCCTGCAGCACCACCTGAGGCATGAATGCCATGTGTTAAGTAATGTAATATCATGTACAATATGCACACCTGAGGACCCCAACTAACATCCATATCCACGCATATGACTCTGCGGAAACAGCTGCACGTCATACAGTGATGTACATGTGCAAAAACATGGAACAAGATACAAAATGAGGGTGACTAGCAATAAATAGCATGGATAACCACACACCCATGTTTGTACCACAACAAGAAGCAACATAGAATAGCCATGGTCAAAAAACAGTGGCTAAAACCGACTACTACTATATAGCTTGCTGCAGACCACTGTCCTAATAGCAGGAACTGCCCTAGGCCTATGTCCATAGGTTCATAGGTTCATACTAGGCTATCTGCCCTAGGGCATTAATAAGCCTAGCCCAGAGTTTTGTGGCTTCTGCCACCCCTGCAAGTTGATGGATAATATGCCCATTATTTTGCTGTGCCTCTGTCAAGCAGTGATACTGAGGTATCCCTGGGGTATACCTGCAATCTCCCATCCATTGGTCAAGATCTCACTTGAACAAAGCCAGTGAGGTGCTCAGCCTCACATGTACCAGGATGTTGTTCCACAGCATATGGACTCTCTGGGTGATGAATCTGTCCCTCCAGCACATCCTATTAATATCTGTGTTGAGGTTTAGGTCTCCTGCCCTTGTAGTTCTGATGGATGTAGAGGTCTTGAGGTGAAGCATGTTCATTAATTCTGGGTTGGACATAGCCTTGTATGTCAGGCACAGGTCACCTCTGAGCAGTCAGTAAGCGACTGAATACAGCTGGAATTCCTTCAGTCGGGCAGCATAAGAAATATGTTTGAGACCCTTTCACCTCCTGCCGAGGAATTTGTGGGTCCATCCAATCTGAATGGGGCATTGTATGCAATCATTGGTCTGATGAGTGATGAGTACAGGGGAACAATGTCCTCCCTTGATCTAGATGTGAATCACTGCATGATGAGGTGGCCAATGTAGAAGGCCTTCCAAACTACCCTGGCAATGTGAGTGTTAAACAAAAGGTCACTGTCAACCTGGGTGCCCAGGTCCCTGATAACCTACGTTGTGCTTAGAGGATTGCCACCTAGATGGGAAGTAGTAGTAACCTTGTTCTTCCTGAAGGGTATGGCTATGCATTGTTTAGTGTTTAATGTAAGGCCATGGCTGTGGCACCAGTTATCCATGTCTATGAGACCCTTCTGAAGGATGTCTGTGTCAGATGGGTTTCCAACTATGCTTCCCAGTTTGCAGTCATCTTCAAACTTTGTCAGCCATAATCCTCCTGTGTTTGCTCGTACTTCTGAAAAGTAGATACTGAACAAATGTGGGCCCAGGACTGAGCCCTGTGGGACACCACTTGTGACAGCTCTGGAGTGTGAACTGGCACCAGCAACTTTGACCCTGTGTGTTCCGTCACTTAGCCAGTTTGCAACCCATGCTGTGATGTATGGGTTCACAATTAAGCTGGTGATGTTTTCAATGATACCTGAGTGGGGTATTGTGTCGAAAGCCTTTGCCAGGTCAAGGTAGGCTGTGTGGACTGCCTTGCCCACGTCAATGGCCTGGGTGAGTGTTTTGAAAAAGTCAACCAAGTTTAAAAGGCATGATCTGCCCTTGACAAAGCCAAACTGGATTGGATCCAATGTCTGCAAGTCCCCTATGTCTTCATTTAGAATTCCCATTATGATCCTCTCCATAGCTTAGCAGAACAGGCTTGTCAAGCCGATGGGATGGTAGTTTCTGGGGTTGGTGGAGGCACCTCCTTTGTGAAGTGGGTCCACCATTGCTGTATGCCACTCCTTGGGAACATATCCTGAGATGAGGCTAAGATTAAACTGCTGCCCTAACTGTGGGTGTAATTACTCATTGAGTTCATGGAGCACACAACTGGGGACACCATCTGGTCCCATGGATAAAGTGTTTTCTGCCTTGGATTGAGCAGTTCCCACCCCAGCAGTGGAGATGTTTGAGGGGCTACAATCCTCTGGTGTACATACCCTCCAGTTGGGGAATCTGAACTGAACCTGTCAGCCAGTATGTTGCCAATGTCTGTAGGTGCAGTGATATCAACATCATTCTGAACTAAGTCTGAGCATATCTGGGAGTTCCCTCCCAGGTTTCAAACATAGGTAAATAAGGCCTCATGATTGTCCCTGGATTCCTGAGTGGGTTTACTCTCAAAACATGCCTCGGATGATTGTATGGGGAACCCAGTGTTTTACTCACAATGAGCAGGGTGTCTTCCCCACGGATTACGCTCTATCTCGTAGTAGCTCCTTCCTTGTGTTGTACAGCTTGTTTATGGCTAGGGTCCACCAGACTGGATGCTTGCCTGTGGTACAAAGAGTCTTTTTTTTGGGGATTGCCTGATCCATGCAGTCCTGAAGGTGCTGGTAGAAGGCATTTCTAAGTGATACAGTGGCTTGGGTAATGGTGTCCGCTGGCCTGGGGGCCTTGAAAGAGACCACACCAGTCCTCAGAAATGTGAAGTCGGCATTTGAGAAGGTCTTCACTGTTTCTTTTCCCATCTGGGGTGTGGGTGGGATGTGGACTCTCACTGAGAGTAGTCCATGATCTGATCTCACCAATGATGGGTATACGTCTGGTGTTGAACAGTGTGACCCCATGTTCGTGATGATGTGTTCTAGTATGTTGCCTCCACTTGAGGGGATTGGGACCAGTTGTTCCATGGCATTTCAGTGTATGAACTCTTGGAACCTTTGTGTTAGAGTGTTGTGGCATGATTAGTGATCCCAGTCTATATGTGGATAGTTGGAATCAACCAGTAGGATGGTGTTTGGAGATACATTTATCCCCTTCAGTGTTTGCAGGATAGCTGTGTGAGGTACCTGAGTTTGAGCGGGTGGCATGTAACATGCTACAAACTGCAGAGCAGTCTTGCCTACGGTCACTGGCACCTGGATGGTCTCTGATGCATCGTGTGTTGCCACCAACCATGAGGTGAGGGTGTCCTTGATGAATATGGACACCCACCATCCTTCTTGGTGTTGTCGGGATGCTGGTGCCGGAATGCATGATATGAGGTAACACCCGATAGTGCCGGGGTGCTGTCAGAAGCTCTGAACCAGGTTTCAGGCACAGCACAGACATCAATGTGTTACATACTGAGAAGGGCATAGAGTGTGTGCAGCTTGAGGTTGAGACCTTGGGCATTGATCAGCATTACCCTTAGTGTCTTTCCTTTACTGTGTTCTAGGGTTGTAGGTGTAGAATCTGAATCTTGCATAAAAAAGGCACAATGGGGGTGGCAAGAGCATCATCTGAAATCCGGAAGCCCAGGGGTGACAGGTGCAAGCCGTCCCTTGCAAATCACCGTGGCCTGTCCAGCATGTCATCCCAGGCAGACAGACATTGGACCCCCTTAGAATGACACCATAGTCTAAGCAAAATACTACAGCTGATCATCTTGTCTCTGTTTATGTGGCATCATACTTGGTGAAGGTAGGATACTGCCGAAGGTCAGGGTCATACCTGCCTGGCCTACATAATCAGAGGGATCCTCTATGTCTCTTTCCATGTAGTTCAAGGAGGTACATCTCAGGTCGTTCACACCAGCATGGATTATGACTGGGTCAGACCTGTACTTGCAGTTTAGTGACCTGAGTGCTTGCATTATGTGGTGGATTCCAGTGCCCGATAGGCAGCTTACTGTGACCTCCTCTGTACCTGATCTGGTGAGTGGGACATCAGTGTGTCTGACTATGGAGTCACCTATGACAAGTGTGTCTGGCATTGTGTTTGGCCTTAAGGGCTGTGACTGTTTGGCACACCGACTCTGTGGTCAATGTGTTGCATGTGCTGTGCCCTGTGGAGGCAGTTGTGTGAGTGTCTGCTGTGGTGGCCACTGCCATTCTGGTAGACTTCTGATCAGAGCCTCCGAGAGTGTCTCTGTGTGTCTATGTGTATGATCTTAAGTTGTGACAGTGCCATGTGAGACTGGATTAAAGATGTGTGTGTGGTTACCTTCACCTTCTCTCTGGTCTTGCTAGTCCTATGTTGAGAGAGCTCAGCCTCCACTTTGGCTATATAGTTGCATCTCTCACATGTATGTGTGTTTTATGGCAGAAGGAGAGGGTTGTCAGTGTACATGAGGCAAGTGTAACAGTGCCTCAATATTCCCAGGTTCACCAGCTGAGCAGGAGAGGACACTAGCAACTGATCCCTAGACATGCTAGAAGGAATAGACAAAACAATGTTGGAATACAAGGAGATATCAAGCCCCCCAAGCCACATCATACTGTTTGATTGACAATAGCTACACATACACCGGTGTTTCATAGTGTCATAGTGTACTACTAGGCTATCTGCCCTAGTGCATGTATAAGCCTAGCCATAGTGATGTGGCTATTGCCACCCCTTATAGTGGTAATAAGTGTACAGAATAGATTCTGAATATTGTGCCTCTGACTTAGTAGTGACACATTATGACCCCTTACGTAATTGAATAACATGACTGTGTCTCTGTCTAGTCTGTGCCTCCATCTCATATGCAGTTGTCCAGATGTCTCCTGAAGAGAGTCAGTGAGGGACTCTGTCAAACATGAACTGGGATACTCTGCTAGAGTGTGAGATGCCTCTGAGTTATGACTCTGTCCCTCCAGCATGTCCTATACATGTATGTGCTGAGGTTCAAATACTCAGCTCTCATGGCTCTGGTGGATTTGGATTGCTTGCAGTGGAGCATGTCCACCAAATCCTGATTGGACATGGTCTTGTATGTCAGGCATAGGTCACCTGTAAGTATGCGGTATGACATTGAACAAAGCTGGACTTCCTCTATTCTGGAAGCATATGACATGTGTTGAAGAACCCTGATCTTCATGGTAGGTACTTTTCGGGTGCAAAGGTGCAAAAGGCAGGATCTGCCCTGTACAAAGCTGAACTAGGTGGGAACAAGGGTCCGTGAGGTCAGTAATGTGTCTGTGTAAGAGCTCCATGACTCCTCCCATATCTTTGCAGACAAGGCTGGTTAAGCTTGTGTGGTGGTAGTTGCCATGGTCTGTGGAGGCATCTCCTTTGTGGAGTGGGACCACTGTTGCCGTATGCCAGTGTTCAGGTACATATCCTGTAGCAAGACTAAGGTTAAATAGCAGTTGTATATATGGGTCCAGCCCTTCTGGAGTTCACATAGCATGCAACTGGAGATACCAGCAGGTCCCATGGATGCTGTGTACTTGTCTTTGCTGAGTGTGGCTCTCACATGGACATCCAAGATGACAGTGAGGTTACATACAGCAGTGGTAACTATCTTGTTTTGGGGGTGAGGGAGGGTAAATCGCACTGAAGCTGTCCGCCGAATGTTGCCAATATCTGTCAGGTCACTGGAATATATGTTGTTGTGTACCAACTCTGAGCATATCCGAGGGTTCACAACCAGGTGTCTGACATAACTGAAGAAAGCAGTGTGGTTACCTTCATTGTCTTTGGTGATTTATGTCCCCAAGTTGACCTTGCATGTCTTTATGAGATAATGTAGCTTTCTACTAGTGCTGATCACAGCTGTCTTCCCTTTGGAGATGTAGCTCTGTCTTGCATTAGTAACCCTCATCTGTCATACAGTTTGTTTATGGCTGGGGTCCACCAGACAGGACACTTTCCCTTTGTGGAGAGGGTCCTGTTTTCAGTTGTGATTGTATGGTCCATGCTGTCTGACATCTAGCTAACGGGAGGTCATTCTGGTTCTGCAGTTATCTTTCATCAGCATTAGAAATGACCACAACAGCCCCTGTGGGGTGTACCTCATGCACACACATCCAGCACCTGTAAAGTCCACAACAGTACCTCACCAGGAGTATGACAGAGCTGGAACACATGTAATGTGTAGTCTGATTAAACAGAGTGCAGCTCCACACACTGCCATGCTGTCCACCCAGATGCAAGCTGTGCCTGATGTAGAAAGCCATGTCCAAGCTGGAATCAATGCACATGCTGCACCTTGTACAATCTGAATGGCAGGGAGCTATGCACATGAGGGACCTGAACCCCAGCACTGACATATATAGGACAGGCTGTACTGCATTATCCAAAACACAGAAGCCACCCCTGCACATGAGTAAACTACCAGTACAGGTTGTCCATAGAGACACTGGTTGAGTCCCCTCAACAGGAATCCTAATGAGTGGATGGGAGATGGGAGGTTTACCCTGGGTATCAATGTTATGTCACAGGTAGACAGAGGCACAGTATACTAAACAAGACATATGACATGGCAAACAACGCTTACAGTGTGTTGATGGACAAACACATTCTCCAACTAGCATTAGGTCAAGATACCTCTTGAACACAGCCAGCAAGGTGCTCTGCCTCAAATGGACCAGGATTGTATTCCACAGCATAGGGAGTCTCCGAGTGATAACTCCATCCCTCCAACATGTCCAACATACATCCCTGCTAAGGTGTAAGTCACCTGCACTAGTGGTTCAGGTGGATCTTCTGAGTCTGAGGTGGAGCATGTCCATTAATCTCTGTTTGGACATGGCCTCGCATGTCAGGCACATGTCACCTCTAAGCAGACGGTATGTGTGTGAATAGAGTGTGAGTGTCTTCAATCTGGCAGCATATGACAGCTGTTGGGGTTCCTTGATCCTTTAGGTGGGGGACAGTCAGGGTGTCTCCAATTGCTGCAGATGTTGGGTGAGATACAGCCAGAATAGGGCATTCGACTCGATCACCGGTCTGATAAGTGAAGAGTACAGGGAACAATGACCCACTAGATCTGGATGTGAATCCCATCCTGATCAGGTGGGCAATGTAGAAGGTCTTCCTAGCCACTTTAGCAATGTGAGTCTCAAAAGAATGGCGACTGTCAACCTGGGTCCCCAGGTCCATGATAACCTCCTCTGTGCTTAGAGGATTGCCACCTATATGGTAGCTTGGGGTCACCTTGCTTTTCCTGAAGGGTATGTCTACACATGTTGTGCACTTTGACTTCAGGCCATGGCCCTGGCACCAGCTATCAGTTACTGTGAGTTCCTTCTGAAGGATATCTGTGTGTGATGCACTGTCCACTATGGTGCCCAGTGTGCAGTCATCTGCTAACATTGTCATCCAAAGTCCTCCCATGTTGGCCTGTACTTCTGGGAAGTACATGACAAACAATGGGGCCAAGGACTGAGCCCTGTGTGACACCACCTGTGACCAGCCTGGAGTCTAACATAGTGCCAGCAACTCTAACCCTGTGTGTCCCGTCCTTAAGCCAGTTTGCAACCCATCTTGTGACATATGGGTTTACATTTCAGTTGTTAGGGTTTTCCACAATACCTGAGTGGGGTATTGTGTTGAAAGTGTTTGCAAGGCCAAGGTAGGCTGTATGGACTGCCTTTCCCCAACAATGGCCTAAGTGACCAATTTGAAGATGTCAACCCAGTACAAAAGGCATGATCTGCCCCTGACCAAGCCAAAATGGGATGGGTACAATGTCTGCATGTCCCCTATATCTTTGTTTATGAGCTCAATTATGATCCTCTCCATAGATTTGCAGACTACACTTGTTAAGCTTATGGGGCAGCAATTAACAGGGTCTGTAGAGGCACTGCCTTTGTGCAGATGTGCACAACTGGACCCTAACCAGGCTGTTGTGCACACTATGGAAATGTAAAGCAGTGATAGGACTAAAGCCCAGGATACTGACCACCACAGTGAAAGTACTGAAACACTACACTAGACAGTGCTACAGTGTTAGGTCAGTATGAACGGGTGTTGACAATTGTGTGCAAAGTATCCCATGCAAAACCTGCAGGCACAGTATACTCACAGTTTTGTTCACACAAAAGCATTTGGACAGTAACTACACAACATGGCACAGAACACACAACCATAAACTGGAGGTATTTGTTGAAGGTCACACTCATCCACAAATGTGATGGGCTGCAGAGTTCAACATATGTAAAGCCCACACTGGGCATGCTCACACATTTAGATAAATGAGACATCTTTCACACAACATGCCATGGGAAGGCTGAACTGGGCATGCTCACACACTTGGTCCAAATGTTACCCCTAGCAAATGTGAAAACACACCAGAGGATGCTCATCCCCTTTCTAGACACTGATCATGTAAGCACCCTATAAGTATATTGGAGAAAAAGATTCTCTCAGCAATCTGAATAGCGCGCCGTGCTAATGCGTCTGTCTGTAGTGTCATAACATAGTTAGGTAGGGGTTTGAATCCAGCAGGTGGCAAGTGTGTGTGAAGGGGGTAAGTGTGTGTGTATGAAAGAAACATCCCTTTTGGCAACTGGGAAAACACACCACAGGATGATCATTCCACTTTCTAAACTCTGATGATGTCAGCACCCTATAAGTATATCAGGGGAAAGGAAATCCCTCAGTAATGCGAATAGTGTGCTGCGCTAAGGCGTCCGTATGTAGTGTCTTAACATAGTTAGGTAGGGGTTTGAATCCAGCAGGTGGCAAGTGTGTGTGAAGGGGGGTAAGTGTATATGAAAAAAACATCCCTTTTGGCAACTGGGAAAACACACCACAGGATGATCATTCCACTTTCTAAACTCTGATGATGTCAGCACCCTATAAGTATATCAGGGGAAAGGAAATCCCCCAGTAATGCGAATAGCGCGCTGCGCTAATGCGTCCGTCTCTAGTGTCATAATATAGTTAGGTAGGGGTTTGAATCCAGCAGATGGCAAGTGTGTGTGATGGAGGCTAAGTGTGTATGAAAGAAACATCCCTTTTGGCAACTGGGAAAACACACCACAGGATGATCATTCCACTTTCTAAACTCTGATGATGTCAGCACCCTATAAGTATATCAGGGGAAAGGAAATCCCCCAGTAATGCGAATAGCGCTGCGCTAATGCG
Organism: Protopterus annectens; assembly: GCF_019279795.1. Lineage (NCBI taxonomy): Eukaryota > Metazoa > Chordata > Ceratodontiformes > Protopteridae > Protopterus > Protopterus annectens. Next base: position 511,254,889 of record NC_056727.1, on the reverse strand, counting down.
TCTGTCTCTAGTGTCATAACATAGTTAAGTAGGGGTTTGAATCCAGCAGGTGGCAAGTGTGTGTGAAGGGGTGTAAGTGTGTATGAAAGAAACATCCCTTTTGGCAACTGGGAAAACACACAACAGGATGATCATTCCACTTTCTAAACTCTGATGATGTCAGCACCCTATAAGTATATCAGGGGAAAGGAAATTCCCCAGTAATGCGAATAGCGCGCTGTGCTAATGCGTCCATCTCTAGTGTCATAACATAGTTAGGTAGGGGTTTGAATCCAGCAGGTGGCAAGTGTGTGTGAAGGGGTGTAAGTGTGTATGAAAGAAACATCCCTTTTGGCAACTGGGAAAACACACCACAGGATGATCATTCCACTTTCTAAACTCTGATGATGTCAGCACCCTATAAGTATATCAGAGGAAAGGAAATCCCCAGTAATGCGAATAGCGCTGTGCTAATGTGTCTCTAGTGTCTTAACATAGTTAGGTAGGGGTTTGAATCCAGCAGGTGGCAAGTGTGTGTGAAGGGGGTAAGTGTGCATGAAAGAAACATCCCTTTTGGCAACTGGGAAAACACACCACAGGATGATCATTCCACTTTCTAAACTCTGATGATGTCAGCACCCTATAAGTATATCAGGGGAAAGGAAATCCCCCAGTAATGCGAATAGCGCGCTGTGCTAATGCGTCCGTCTCTAGTGTCTTAACATAGTTAGGTAGGAGTTTGAATCCAGCAGGTGGCAAGTGTGTGTGAAGGGGGATAAGTGTGTATGAAAGAAACATCCCTTTTGGCAACTGGGAAAACACACCACAGGATGATCATTCCACTTTCTAAACTCTGATGATGTCAGCACCCTATAAGTATATCAGGGGAAAGGAAATGCCCCAGTAATGCGAATAGCGCGCTGTGCTAATATGTCCGTCTCTGGTGCCATAACATAGTTAGGTAGGGGTTTGAATCCAGCAGGTGGTAAAGGTGGGGTAAGTATATATGATTGATATATCCCTTTTGGCAACTGTGAAAACACACTACAGGATGCACATACCCCTTTCTAAACGATATCACAATTATGTATGGCTTTTGATTACAGACATGCCATGTGTGTTGTGCACACACAGAATGCCCATGTGTGTGGGTTGTCCCTCACAATAATGCATGACATTGATTACACCGGTTATGGCAATGAACACATGATGTATGTGTGTGCCAAATACACATATGTACCTGTGACTTTCAATAGTTACCATGTATGATGCCTGCCACATGTGAATACATGGTATTTGCACAGGGTAACATTATGACCGTGGTCTTCTGTGCAGGTGCTGCATGTGGGATGTGTATATACAGTGTGAGATGTAGATGCTATCAGCCTAGTAGTGAGGGATGCACACCTGGTCTGGGGCATAAAGTCTACATGTTGTTGATGTACAGGAGCTGCATGTTCTCACCTGTTGTGGGAGTGGTAAGACAGTATTCCATAGCAATGCAGTGACTGCATGCTAAGAACCATTCAGCTAGGGTGTTGTAGCTACACTTATTCATTAGCATTCAGTAATTTGTCGGAATCCCTGGTGAGGGTCTGATGCCAACCAAGGTCAGGGTCTACCAGCCTGTGTCACTTGCTCAGTGATCCCTTCCATGTTCCCTATCATGTATCCCAGTGAGCGACATCCCACATCAGCTGTGGTGGCATGGACAATGACTGAGTCATATGTGTCCATGCATCTGACTGACTTGTATGTTGTTGTTACAGTTTGGCCATGTGTTTCCATCTCATACATGTGATGTACATCAATGGGTAGGGGATAGGGTTGACTGTGTACATGTGGCAGCTGTGACATTACTACATGACACACATATTCCACAACTGTACCATAGAGGTGACTGACAACTGACCTTTGCACATGCTACAGGAGTATTGAGATTGCATTGGTGATTGACAGCACATAGGGCCAATGGTGAAAAAGAGACATAGGTCCATAGGTTCGTACAGGGATATCTGCCCAGGGCATGTATCCACCTAGCCAGAATGTGTGTGCCTTTCAACATGCATTGTGAATCTGTCTTGCTATGCCCTTTTCCAAGGTTAGTATACTGTGCCTCTTTCTCACAGTGACACATAAGTGATACCCAGGGTAACCCTACAATGTCACATCCAGTCATTAATATCACTCTTGAAGATAGTCACTGAGTCAGTCTGCCTAACCTCTATTGGGATAATAATCAGGAATGAAGGGAGCCTCTGAGTTGTGAATGTGCCCCTCCACCATGGCCTATGTATATCACTCCTGAGGTTCAAGTATTTCCAGCGTGTATCCTGGTGGGATCTGGATATTCTGAGATGCAGCATGGCCATTACGTGAGGGTATGACCTGGCCTTCTATGTCAGGCACAGATTGCCTATGAAGAGGCAGTATGTCACTGAGTAGAGCTGCTGCTACTTTAACCAGTCAGTATGTGGCATCTGTTTGAGCACTTTGATCCCCTTGTCGAGGTACATATGTGGTAGCTCCAGTTGCTGCAGGTGTCTGGTAAGGTGCATGTCGACAGGTTCATCATAGTCAATTATGGGCATGATGAGGGATGAGTAAAGGGGCACAATGTCCTCCCCTGGCCTACATGTGGATCCCATGATGATGTGGCCCATATAACATGCTTACCTAACCACTTTGTCCATGTTGTTGTCAAGTGGTAGAATGCTATTAACCTGCGTACCCCAAGGTCCATAATCCCTTGGTCTGCACTTACTGGATTAACACATATGTGGTACGTTGTGGTCACTTAGTGTTTGACAAAGGGGATGACTATACCCTTTCTGTCATTCACGTTGAGGCCATGGCTGTGGCACAAGTCGTGTGTTTGCAAGAGTCCCTTTTGGAGGATGCGTGTGTTAGCTGGTGAGTTGATTATGGTGTTCGGTCTGCAGTCACCTGCGACTTGCTGAGCCACAGTACTTCCATGTTGGCCTGTACCTATGACAAATATATAATGAACATGACAGCTCCTAGGGCTGTGCCTTGTGGGACACCACTTGTACCAGGTTGGAGGCTGACATGGCTCCAGCAATTCTACCATGTGTGTTCTGCCCTTGAGCCACTGTGCAATACCCATAGTGACATAGGGGTTAATATCTACACTGGTGAGCTTCCCTAGAATGCACAAGTGGGGTATTGTATCCAAGGCTTATGCAAGGTCCAGGTAGGCTGTGTGGACCTCCTATCCCTTGACAGTGGCCTTGGTGATTGTTTCAAAGAAATCAAACAGGTTTGATAGGCAGGATTTGCCATTGACAAAGCCAAACTGTGTATGGTGACATGTCTGTAGGTACACAATATCTAGATATGTGAGGTTCATGATGATCCTTGCCATAGCTTTGCAGACAAAGCTAGTCAGACATATGGGTAGTAGTGTCCAGGATCCGTGACGGCACCACCTGAATGTTGAGGGACCACTGTTGCTGTATGCCACTCTCTGGCCACATATCGTGTATTAAGGCTGGGATTGAACAGTGGTGTTATGTATGGGTGTAGCTCTTCTTGTGGTTCATGTAGGACACAGCCTGGGACACTGTCTGGTCCCATTGATGCAGTGTTTATTGCTTTGGGAAGGGCATCTCTTACCTGAGCATCTGTGATGTCAGGGGGGGAAGCACTGTGCTGCAAGACATATTTGCCCTTTTGGTGTGGTGGGGAGAGAAGGCAGCATTGAACCTGTCCACTAGGATGATGGCAATGTCTGTGTGTTTTATATTTTGGGTGACATATTGGATTACCTCTGAGCATATCTGGGTAGTACCACCCAGGTTACTAACATAACTACAGGCAGCCTTGTGATTATCCTCAGTGGCTTGTGGAATCCTCTCTCAAAGATGGCCTTAGACAATCATATGGGTGCCTGTAGTTGTCTTCCAATACTCATCAGTGGTGCCTTCACATTTTGGGAGGTTGTTGTATCATGTAGTGGCGTCATCCTTCTATTGTATAGTGTGTTTATGGCTGGTGTCGGACGACCAGGACATCTGCCTTTGGAGAATTGGGTCATGCTTTCATATGTGACTTCATGATCCATGCATTCCTGAATGTGTCCACAGAATGCCTCTATACAGGTATCTGCAGTCTGGTCCATATTTTCAACAGACCTTGGGCCTTTGAAGGTTTCCACATCATTTATGAGGGGTGTGCACTTGCTTGACATGAGCTGTTGACAGACGTGCGCCCTCCAGACAGAGCAAGGTGAGGGTCACAGTCAGCTACCTGTTGGGTGATAGAATGTGCCACATAACACAGGCACACAGGTCACTCCACAGCAAGTACAGCTATGAGGCAGACATTGTCCATGCTGGTGCAAACAACCTGAGACGTACCTCCTGGACCATATGGAAAGAGACACAGAGGAGCTCTTACAGCACCCTCTCAAACTCAGGACTCCCACACAGCCTTCATGCTGACACAGGAGAGTTTAGATTACTCTGCAAACACCATCATACTGGGTCATGCCAGCTACCCAAACATAGACTGTGAACATTACACAAGCCACAATACCCAAGCTCTAAGGTTCCCATTGATCAGACATTCTTTGGCTATGGAACAGGTAACCAACCTTCCCACAAGAGGGGCAGATATACTAGAGCTGATCTTTACAAACATGAGTACAAACTGCTCACCACTGGGAGTATATCCCTCATTGTTGCAATCAAACCATATACTAATCACACTGGAGTTCTGGATCCCCCACATATGCAAACCTCCAACACATCGATGTGTGTGTGTGTGGGAAATGTCCCTATTAGCAACTGTGACAGTATCGTACAGGATGCAGATCCCCCTTTTTGAAACACTGATGATGTCAGGACTGTATAACTATATCACCTGTAGTAAAGTCCTCCAGTAATTTGCATAGCATGTTCTGCTAATGCGTCTTTCTTCAGTGTCATAACGTAGTTAGGTAGGGGTTTGAATCCTGCAAAGGGAATGAATGTGTGTTAGTATGAGTGTGGTTTATGTGTGTGCACTATGCTGGGAGGGTTAACTGCCTTTTGCCAACTGGGAGAACACACTACAGGGTGCACATCCCTCCTCCTACACACAGATGATGTCAGCACCCTCTAAGTACAGCATTAGTAAAGATTTCTCCAACTGCTGCAAATAGCACACTCTGCTAATGTGTCTGTTTCTACTGTCATTGCACAGTTAGGTATGGGTTTGAATCTTGCAAATGGAAAGTATGTGTTTTACTGTTGGTGGGGTTAGTGTGTGTGCACAATGATGGGGTGGGATGTGGCTTTTTCCACATGGGGCTATGCACTGCAGGGTGGTCATTACCCTTAACAAGCAGTGATGTTGATTGCACCCTATACAAACAAAACTACAAAACAGAAGGTGGTGGTACTGATAACACATGTAAGGTAACACTTCTTCAAGTAATGTCCTGTCCACAAAACGGAGTAGGATAATCAAACAATTCTTTTATTCTATACAGACAACATGACAACAGACAACTAACTGCCAGTACTCAGTATAGTGTTACATGCTACTGTAACACGCATGTACCGAATATACCTAGATAGTGTTCTGAAGCCTGAATGTGGCAAGTGTGTGGATGTGGGATGTGTCTGTGTGTGCATTTCCGTATGGGAAACATGTTTGATGTGGCAATCAGGGTACTACAGTACCTGATGCACATTACATCTTTCAACTGATGAGGTTGCCTGCACCCTGTGAGTACAGGTAGAGAAGGGGATGCCAGTAGTAAACAACATAGTGCACTTCTCAAATGTGTACCTGTCATGTATCAACAGCTACTCATGTAGGGTGATAAATAATGGGAATGGCAGGTGAGCGTGTGCATGTGTGTGGGTAGCAGGGTGTGTATGAATGCATGTGTGACAGAACAGATACATGTAGCTGAATCTACATACAGCACAAGATGCACATTGCCATAGTCAATGTTAGCATGTGATGGTGTGCAGCTGGTACACTTTGTTAAGTAGTATGGGTGCAGATAACAATTGAGGACATTCATACAGTTACTGCAGCAGGACTGCTGGGATATACACACAATTATACTGCAACAGTCAACAGTTACCAACATGTTACTACTTATACACATCTATGTAGTCACCCTGTGCATCAGCAACGTGTTTACCTTTACCTGCACCGATGTTGTAGTATGCAGGAGGTGGCACAGTGTCATCATATGCACAGGGTGTGGGTTAGGTATGCCCAAGCTGGCCACTGGTAACACCAATTGACATGTGTGTGTATGTGTGTTTGTGAGGGGCAGCAGTACAGGGTGGACCGTTGTTGGTGCAGTGTGTGTGTGTATGTGTTTGCCCTAGGTGTTAGGTTTCTGCATGTGTGTAAGCACGCACACAGTCCCACATAATGGCTGCCATGTACAGGGTTTTGTGGACAGCCACAGACTGCACCTGTCAGGTCATCCAGATCAGTGTCTGTGGGCACGGACACGGTACCTGTGCCTGGCAGGGGTGCTACGGGCCGTATCCGGTACTAACCCAGACTGGGTACTGTCATCGGAAGCAGGGGTGTGTTGACTGGACACAGTTCCCTGTTGGGACTGTCCAGAGCCACGTGCACGTGGTCTCCTGGGGCGTCTTTATGACAGCACAGACTCAGCATTGCTGGGGCTGGTGCTGGCACTTGAGGCGCGCGAGTGGGCCTGTTGTCGTCCGCGGCCACTGCCAGCTGGTGCTCTTGCTGGCATACGGCCACGTCGACATCGCAAACGCACACCATCGCCCTGGCCCATGGACATCTGGTTGTGGAGCAGCTGTTCTATGCCCCTGCGTCTGTCAACGACATCTGTGAAGTTACGGATAGCATTCGCAACATCACGCATGCCGTCTGTCATGGCTGTGCTACATGCTCTCAGCTCCCTCAGACCCTGTCTGGTGTACCTTTCCATACGTGCCTGTGCCTGCATGACAGTTCTAAACATAGTGGAGGTTGACATACCTCCTTGGGCACGTCGGCCAGAGGCAGTGCGCCACGGATGCCCCCACGAGAACCCATGGGCGACTGTCTGCGTGGTACCATTGGAGGCCCCTGCTCATGGCTGCCATGTGGGGATGCATGTACCACAGGTACCACATTACCCTGATCTATGCCCACTGCTGACTGTCCATCACCTAGGGACAATGGTGACAAAGGATGTAACGGCAGGATGACTGTGCGCATTGACGGGGTTGAAAGCTGTGTACTGTCAATTGGTTGACCAATGGCGGACCCAGACACACCTTCCTGCACCATTACAGACATTTCATCATCATCAGTACCTGGGGCACAAGATTCAGGTTCCCTGCTGCAGGTCACCAGAGCAGCACCAGAACCTACGGGAGGAAAACATGGAACACAGATTACAGTCTCAATACATATTTGACAGAGATGCACTTCAATACTAATGCACACATTCAGAAATGGACACATGCACTCATGGACACTAACACACATGCACACTTGGGCACAGGCACACTTGCACACATGCACACCCCACAGTAAACACACACATCAGTACCATGTTACACTACTCAATTTACTACCTGTCAATTACAGTTATTGTGAACACAGTCACCAGCATGTCTACTACAGAGTTACACTACTCTTCCTAGTTTTATAAATTGTTTTACGGAGAATGTTAAAAAGACTCACCAGCATGTATGGCCTGCCTCATTGCTAGATGGGAGGGACCTGGAAGTGTGAAGAGAGTAATGTCAGTGGGCACATGTGTGCCATTCGTTTTGCACATGATACAGTACAGTAGTACACTAGTTCCCTTATACACATCAGCTGCACATCATGTCTGTATATATATCATGATGACAGATACATACCACATGCACACCTTATGCGTGCATGAAGTAACAGCGTACAGAACAGTCATATGTACATACCAGGAGTTTACTCTAATCTCACCCTTACCTCTCTTCAAACGTCAACTCAAACTGTACTTCCAAAACCACTGGCTTTGTTCTTCTTGGAGTCCAGGCTAACGTCCCTCTCCCTACCCTCTCTTCACCTTTAACCCCTCATTGTGCATAGAAACTAGCTTCTACCCTGTTTCTTTCACCTTGATGTCCTTCTATGCTCTGACCAACTTCTCCCATCCCTCCCACCTCCTCTTGACTGTCTTCCTTCTTTTCCTCACTTCCCTTCTTGACTCCTGCCTCTTCCATATTATTGTATCTGTCATACTCCTTCTACTTCTCTACCCTTCGGAGCCCTAACTATTATGTATATGGCTTTTGCCTTATTGCATAACCATTATGCTTTAGGTAGGATTGCTTTGAAACCAACGGTACATTGTGTATGACTCTAAACTGTTTGACTTCCTTACATGTATGTTGATTTAATTAACAGGCTGGTGTACAATTCTATTATGTTGGCTGTCTGTATTAACAACTTGTCTGTCTGCCTTTATTACGTTATGTGTGGAGCTTTTCTCCACAGGCCTCTACTGAAAATGAACTTATATCCAGCTAGACTATCTGGGTCAACAAATGTAAAAGTAATAACAATAAATGAATATGGCATCTTACCTGCACACTCGCTGTCTTGCTGCTGTGTGGATCCAACCTCCATCAGGATGCATGATTGTTACTGTTGTTCTGGGGCTGGATCCACAACACTTAGCAGTAGCCCCTCCTGTCTGGTGAGGGGATGTGGCCACCCACCTGTGGCAACCTGTTGCCTGTGGATATCTGCAGCACGCTGGCGGACATTTCTTATCAAATCACTGCAGTGATGTCTCACCTGCTCATATGTCCTATCATGCATGCCAACATCATTTATCCTGCTAACAAGGTTTTGCCACAGTGCAGACCTCTCCTGCTGATTCTGGGTGGTGCGTGAGAACAGGATGGCATAGTCACGCACCAGGCTCTGGTGGATCACGTCATCCTCTGCAGCAGAGTAGGCAGGATTCCTTTTTGGTGCCATGTCTATCTGGAAAGGTACACAAACAGGCTATCAGCATAGTATCTCAACAATACATGGTACACATTCTATACAGGGAGTGTTAACTTCTACTTATTACTGCTTGGTAAAACTTGATTACAGTGTAGCTATCATTCTATGTCATTTGTACTAAGTACTTGGCCTTCAGACCGGTTGTTTGACATTAGGGAGGTTGGTGGCAAGCACTGTGGTGGCAGGACACATATCTTTCATCCATTGAAGTTGGAAACTGCTGATTGTGGGCCCAGTGTACAAGTGTATTACTTCTGGTATGGGCAGTTGGCCTTCAGGCCAGTTATTTAACATTAACGAGGTTTGTGGTCTGCACTCGTGTGTGACAATAGGCTGTACTCTGCCATTCATAGCTGGGGACATCTGGTTTCAGGTTTATAGTGCCTGCATATCTGAGCTGTATCTTACTGACATTGCTACACCTTGTTTGTTGTAGCAAACACTACATCCAGGCCTCCTGGATCTACCTTTGTTTATATGCTTGTTATCTGTTAGCTTGTTATTTCACTGGTATGCTACTTCCACATAGTACACATCTCCTCAACACATCTGTGACTCACTACTGATATCTGCATTGCTTACTGTACGTACTTCCATGTTACACATGACAGCAAGTGACTGCTTGTCATTGTTGCATTTACTTAATTGTGACACATTGCACTTAGGTTACCTGGCATTTGCTCACTGACACTTTTATATCAGTCAGCAGTTGTAGGTAATGTCAGTACACCCTCACTCCCCACTGGACCTTGGTTTCAATCATTAGTGATTACAGAGTTCACAATAGTATTCTAGCATGTCCAGAGGTCAGTTGTCAGTTCCCTCCCCAGTCCAGCTGGTGAGTGTGGTACTCCAGAGACAATGTAAGAACAGATGCATGTACACAGACAAGACCTTCTTCCTAACAACAAATTCAAACTCATGTGAGTGATGCAACCATATACCAGACTGGAGGCTAGGCTCTGTCTACTCAATACCGCCATAACCAGTCAGGTGGCAAAGGGGATCACTCACTACACTTCCAGTCTCACGTAGACCTACCACAACAGCGGACCTAACACATGATCACACATGATCATACTTGTAGGCTCAGACCACAACTCTGCCTATGCAGCAGAGACCTCCTAAGCAGACATCCAGGCAACCACTACCACATAAACGAACATGTGCAACACATATTACACAAAGCCAATGTGCTGAGCACTCACAGCCATTAACAGTTAACAACACACCTCATACACCTGTACTAGGTGCCTCTATCATCAGGCACACTCACATCACGTTCACCAGGCTTAACGAGGTGAGGGTCACGGTGTGCAGCCTGTCAGGCACTATGACCTGCCACATAACACAAACACTCAGGTAACCCCAAGGCAGGTACAGGTATGACTCAGTCAAAGTCCATGCTGCTGTGAATGGCCTGACACATTTCTCCCTGGACTACATGACATGAGACATTACAGAGCTCTCTGAGCACGTAGCCCGAGACAGTTTGACCCTGACCTTGAGTAGCATCCTACCCTCACCTAGAACGATGCCACAATATCAAGGCACGATGATCCCTTCCAACAATTGACTGACATACTGGTGTCATTCACAGGTGTGCCAATGCCTGCCATCTTGGGGTGGTATGCTTTGCTAGGAACAGCTTGCACCTGTCACCACAGTCCTATTGACATTTGGCGGAGCCTCCTGCTACACCCATAGTGCCTGTATTAGGCAAGGCTCATAAGGCAAACCCACATCCATTTGTATCACAAAGGATGAGGAAGTAAGAGTGATGCTACTCAACACTGGACGTCTAGACCCAAGGATGCACGCACTCAAAAAGGAGCACACCAGTACTACCACGTTATAGCTGTTACCATTCTTGTCGGTCCCAACACTTGAACAAGGGAGGGGGAGTATCAGTATTCAATGCAGATTCCCACGCCTCCACATTGGTGGCACAGTACAACATAGGTGTTAGGCCATTGAGTACATAAGACGTAGTTGGGGACCTGGGGAAGAAACATGGTAGCGGTCTGTCATTTGTCTACCACATGGCCAATGTGGATTGACAGACATGTTATATAGCCCAGCTAATCATGAGTGATTCACATGTATGGCAGGGGAGGTCATTGTGCCTCTTTACTCATCCATCATCAGGCCTATAATTGCGTACAATGCACCTTTTGGGATGTACCTAACCAGACACCTACAGCAACTGGTACAGGACAACAGTACATCATCAAGGGGATGCAATGGCTCACACAGATGTCATATGCTGCCCAGGTAAAGTGAATCCAGCTGGATTCAGTGGCATACTGCCTGTTCAGAGGCAATCTGTGCATGCCATATACAGCCATGTCCTACCTAGCAGTAATGAACGTGATGCACCTCAGGCAATCAGAGTCCCATACAGCCACATGCTCAGGAGAGCTGGACCTCAGCACTGACATACATGGACATGCTGGATTCCTAACCGAGAGGCTCCCTTCACTCTGTAATGAGCTCACACTACTGGTTAGGCAGAGTCCCTCATTGACTCTCTTCCATAGGAATCTGGATGAGTGGATGGAGATCATAGTTGTACCCCAGGTATCACTTCTATGTCACTGTTAGACAGAGGCACAGTATACTAAAGTCGGACAAGGGCATAGCAGCATAACTTGTGATTGGGTGGCAAAAGACAAACACATTCTACTAGGCTTACCAATGCCCTAGGGCAAATAGCCTAGTATGAACCTATGAACTGTTCATTCTCAACTGTTCGAGCTCATTACAGAGTGAAGGGGGCCTCTCGGTTAGGAATATGCCCCTCCAGCATGTCCATGTATGTTCTATTCAGTCGCTTACCACTTGCTCAGAGGTGACCTTTGCCTAACATACAAGGCCATGTCAAACCCAGATTTGATGAATATGCTTCACCTCAAAAAATCTAGATCCATCAGAGCCACAAGGGCGGGAGACTTAAACCTCGACACGGCTATTAATAGGACGTGCTGGAGGGATAGATTCATCACCCAAAGACTCCCTATGCTGTGGAACAAAATCCCGGTATATGTGAGGCAGAGCACCTCTCTGGCCTTGTTCAAGAGAAATCTTGACCAATGGATGGGAGATCGCAGATATACCCCAGGGATTACCTCAGTATCACTGCTCGACAGAGGCACAGCAAAATAATGGGTATAGTTCCCCATACTAAAGGGTGGCGTAAGCCACAAAGCGATGGGCTAGGCTTGTAAATGCCCTCGGGCAGATAGCCTAGTATGAACCTATGAACATGTGTGTACTGCTATAGTACTTCTGCCATATGTTGCATGTGTGTGTGTTGTGGGGATGCACAGGTAATGGCCAGATACTTCTGCATAGGTGACACATTCTGGGTGTTCATCCATACATACTGGATGTGTGCTGCCATCCAACCCTGTGATGTGGACACACATTACTCAGCCTGGATATACATATCCGAACAACACCACAAGCACAGTACACTACCTTGCTATGTATGCATGTAATTACACAGTTATTCAGTAGTTATGACAGTGATGCTATCCATGCAGCCCACTGGGCCAGTGGAAGCCACAACACACACCGCCAGCACCTTTGCATATGCTTACCACAGACATCCCACATACTGCATGTACTGTGCACACAGATATCTAACCCAGAACAACTGCACACCACTTATTAATCCTGTCCAGTGGACTACAGATACAGGCATATTGTATAACAATAGTAGGAGGCTACTGCAGCACAGGGCAGATTCACATGACAGGAAGGCATCTGTTGTCTGCAGTGTTAAGATGCTTCACATTCACCAAATGCACAGATATTGGCAACATTGTTGCAGACAGTTTAGGTGCAGGTACCCCCATTGTCCCACACGTGTTATTAGTTATCCCAGATGACTGTAACCTCCTATCCTCTCACATGTCCAGGTGAGAGCCACCCTCATCATTGCAGAACACATATCATCACTGTTGCGAAATGGTATCCCTGGATGTGTGCTACATTCACTCCTGGAGGACATAGCACCACATGACAGACTGATATTAATCCCTGGCCATACTACAGGATATGTACCTGAACAGTGCCATACATACACAGTGGTCCCACACCAATGAGGAGGAACCTCTACTGACCCTGGGAACTACTGCATCATATGCACAACTGGCCTTGTGTTCTAAGCTATGGAAGTGTTAGTTATGGCCCACATGTACAACAATATTACATATGTTTATATTTCATGACTATGTACACACAACCTATCTCATGGACATACCTATAGATAGTGAACTATGATAAATTTGGAGGTGTCACAGTATACACAGGATTAACCTGCTACTTTGCATTACCTGTGTTTGTAGCAGCTGTTGCTGTGCCAGTGGTGCTGCTTGCTGCTTGCTCCTTGCTTGCTGCTTGCTGCTGCTTTTGCTGCTGGCAGTCCTAATATTTGTTTGGTTGTTTTCTCTGTCTCTGTCTCTCTCTCTCTCTCTCTCTCTCTCTCTTTCTCCGTAGTGTTTGTGCAATGAATGTATTGCGTGAGTGTAGTGTGGGTACTCAATGCTTTTGTAGGTATCTGCATAGGTCCATGTGATGGCCTCTGCACCAATTGTAAGGCAGCATTTTCTAATTGCATGCAGCTGGGTGTGTACTGATTGCATGTCTCACTGTGATTTCAGGACACTGCTATAAAAGGGTATGTGAGATAGGCGTTGCCCTTTCAGATTGTAGGGCGTGGGTTTTTTTTAAGGGGTTTTTTTGGGTGGGGGAAAAAAACCCCCCCTTTTTTTTTTTAAAATTTTTTTTTTTTCCCCCCCCAAAAAAAATTTTTTTTTTTTTTTTTTTTTTTTTTTTTTTTTTTTTTTTTTTTGGGAAAAACCATTTGGGGATTTTTTTAAAAAAAGGGGGGCCAAAAAGGGGAAAAAAAAATTTTTTTTTTTTTTTTCCTTTTTTTTCCCCTTTTTTCCCTTTTTTTTTCCCGGGGGGGGGGGGGGGGTTTTTTTTTGGTTTTGGGGGGCCCCCTTTTTTTTTTTTTTTTTGGGGGGGAAAAAAGGGGGGCCCCCAAATTAAAGGGGGGGTTTTTTTCCCCGGGGGGTTTTTTAATTTTTTTAAAATTTTCCCTTTTTTTGGGGTGTTTTTGGGGGGAAAAATTTTTTTAAAATTTTTAAAAATATTTTATATATTTTGTTAAATAAAACCCCCCAAAATTTAAAAATTTTTTTTTTAAAAAAAAGGGGGGGGGGGTTTTTTTTTTAAAAATTTGGGGGGGAAAAAATTTTTTAAAAAAACCACCTGTTTTTTTGGAAACCCCCTTTTTTTTTTTTTTTAAAAATTTTTTTTAAGGGTTTTTTGGGGGGCTTGGGGGAAAAAATTTTTTTGGGGGGGGGGGGGGGGTTTTTTTTTTTTTTTTTTAAAAGAAAAAACCGGCCCAAAAAGGGGAAAAAAAGGGGGGGGGGGAAAAAAGGGGGGGGGGGGTTCAGGTTTGGGTTTTTATTTTTTTTTTTGGGGGGGTTTTTAGGAAAAAACCCAAATTTTTTATTTATTAAAATTTTTATTTATTATTGTAATTTTTCCTTTTGAAAAAAAAAATTTCCTTTAAAATTTTTTCCCAAAAAAAAATTTGTTTTCCTTTTTTTTTTTTTTTCATTTTTTTTTAATAAAAAATTTTTTTTTTTTTTTAAATTTTTTAAACGGCAGGGGGGGGTTTTTTTTCCCCAAATTTTCAAAAAATTTTAAAAAATTTTTTTTTTTCCCAAAACCCCTTTTTTTCCCCGGGTTTAAACCCCGGGGGGAAAAAAAAAAAAACCCCCTTTTTTTTTTGGAAAAAAAAAAGGGGTGAAAAGGGGGGGAAAAAGGGGGGAAAATTTTTAAAAAAGGGAAAAAAGGGGGGGGGGAAAAAAAAAAAAAACCCGGGGGGGGTTTTTTTAAAAGTATTTGGGGAAATTTTCCCAAAAACCCCCGGGGGGGTTTTTTTTTTTTTGGGCCCCCTTTTAAAACCCAAATTAAAAATTTTTTCCCCTTTTTTTTTTTTGGGGGGAAATTTTTTTTTTTTTTTTTTTGGGGGGGGTTTGGGGGGGTTTTTTTTTTGGGGGGGGGTTGGGGGGTGAAAGGGGGGGGGGGGGGGGGAAAAAAAGGGGGGGAAAAGGAAAAAGGGGGTTTTTCCGGGGGAAAAGGGGGGAAATTTGGGGGTTTAAAAAAAAAAAAAAATTTTTTTTTTTTGGGGCCCTTTTTTTGGGGGGGGGCCCTTTTTTTTGGGGGGGGGGGGGGGGGGGAAAAAGGGGGGGGTTTTTGGGGGGGGGAAAAAGGGGGTTCCCCCCCCCCCGGCCCCCGGGGGGGGGGGCCCCCCCCCCTTTGGGGGGTCCCCCCCGGAGGGGCCCCCCCCCCCGGGGCCCGGGCCCCCCGGGGGGTTTGGGGGGGGGGGGCCCCTTTGGGGGGGTTTTTTTTTTTTTTTCCCCGGGTTTTATTTTTTGTTTGGGGGGTTTTTTCCCCAAAAAAAAAAAAAAAAAAAAAACCCCCAAAAAAAAAAAAACCCCAAAAAAAAAATTTTTTAAAGGAAAAACCTCAAAAAGGGGGAAAAAAGGGGGGGGGGGTTTTTTTTTTAAAAGGAAAACCAAAAATGAAATTTTTTAAAAAAAATTATTTTTTTTTTTTCAAAAAAAAGGGGGAAAAAAATTTTTGGTTTAATTTAAAAAAAACACAATTAATTTTTTGTTTAAAATTTTTTTTAAAAATTAAGTTCCCCGTTTTAAAAAAAAAATTTTTTTTTAATTTAACCGTTTCAAAACCCCCCCCTTTTTTGGGGGGGCAATAACCCTTTTTTTTTCCCCCCCCAAATTTTTTGTTTAAAAAACAATTTTTTGGGAAAAAAAACCCCCCCAAACAGTTTGGGTTTAAATTTTTCCCCCCCCATTTTTTTCGTTTTTGGGGGGGGCTTTTCCCCGGGTTTTTTTTTTTTTCCCCCCCTTTTTTTTAAACCCCCCCTTTTTTTTTCCCCCCCCCCTTTTTTTTTTTTCACTTTTAATTTAAATTTAAAAAAAACCCCCCTTTTTTTCCCCCCCTTTTTTTTTTTGGGCCTTTTTTTGGGGGGGGGGTTTTTTTTTTTTTTTTTTTTTTTTTTTCAAATTTTTTTTTTTCAAATATTTTAGAAAAAAAATTTTTAATTTTTTTCAATTTTTCAATTTTAATTTCTTTTTTTACAAAAGGGGGGGGTTTTTTTTAAAAAAAAAAGGGGGGTTTTAAACCGGGGGCCCCCCCCAAAAAAAAAATTGGGGGAAAAACCCCCAAAACCCAAAAAAACCCCCAAAAAAAACCCCCCCAAAAAAGGGCCCCCGGGGGGTTTTTCCCCCCCCTTAATTTTTGGTTTCCCCTTTTTGGGTTTAAGGGGGGGTTTTTCCCCCCGGGGGGGCCCCCCCCCCTGGCCCCCCCAAGGCCCCCCCCTTTGGGCCCCCGGGGGGGGGGGGTTTTGGGGGAAAAAACCCCTTTAAAACCCCCCCCCCCTTTTGGGGGAAAAATCCCTTTTAAAAAATTTTTTTTTTTCCTTTTTTTTTCCCTTTTTCCCCCTTTTTGGGGTTTTAAAAGGTTTTTAATTTTTCCCGAAACCTTTTTTTATTTTTTTTTTTATTTTTCCCTTTTTTTTTTGGGTTTTTTTTTTAATTTGGGGGGTTTGGGTTTTAATTAAAAAGGTTTTTTTTTTGGGGAAAAAAGGGGTTTTAATTTTAAAAAAAAAATTTTAACCTTAAAAAATTTTTTTAAAAAAAAACCGGGTTGGGTTGTTTGGGGGGGAAATGGCCCGGGAAAACCCTTTTGGGGGGGAAAAAAAAATTTTTGGAAAGGCCCCCTTTTTGGGCCCTTTTAAAAGGTTTGCCTTTTAAAAATTTTGGGGGACCCGTTTTTTAAAAAACCCCCCAAATTTTTTAAAAATTTCCCTTTTTTTTTTTTTGGGAATTCAAAAATTTTTTTAATTTTTTTCCCAAAAAAGGGTTTTTTAAAAAAAAATTTTTGGGGGGTTTTTTCCTTTTACCAAAAAAAAATTTTTTCCCCCCCCCCGGTTTCTTTTTTAAATTTTTTTTTTTTCCCCCCCAAAATTTGGTTTTTCCCCCCCCTTAACCAAAATTTGGGAAAAAAAAAAGGGGAAAAATTTTTTTTAAAAAAAAAGTTTTTTTTTTTTATTCCCTTTTTTTTTTTTCCCCGGGGGGGGGGGGTTTTTTTTTCCCCCCCCTTTTTTTGGGGTTTTTTTAAACCCAAAGGGGGGGGCCCTTCAGGGGAAAAAAACCCTTTTTCCCCGGCCCCGAAATTCTTTTTTCCCCTTTCCCCCCTTTTCCGGGTTTGGGGGTTTAAAAATTTAAAAAAAATAATTTTTTTAAAAAAAAAATTTTCCCCCTTTTTTTTTAAAAAAAATTTTAAAAAAGGGGAAAAAAAAAAACCCTGAAAAAATTTTTAAAAAAAAAACCCGGGTTTTTTTTTGGGGTTTAAACCCGGGGTTTTTTAAAAAAAAAGGGGGGGGAAAGGGGGGGAAAAAAAAAACCCCAAAAAAAGAATTTTTTTGGGGAATTTTTTTGGGGTTTAAGGTTTTTTTTTAAAATTTTTTTTTTAAAAAAATTTTTAAAAATTTAAAATTTTTAATTTCCCCCCCCCAAAAAAAAAAAGGTTTAAAAATTTTTTTTTTAAAAAAAAAAAAAAAGGGGGGGTTTTTAAAATTCAAAAAAAGTAAGGGGAAAAAAAAATTTTTTTCATTTAAATTTTTAAAAAAATTATTAAATTTTTTTTTTTTTTTTTTTTGGGGGGGGGGGAAAGTTTTTTAAAAAATTTTTTTAAAATTTTTTTTTTTTTAAAACCAAAATTTTTTAAAAAATTAATTTAAAAAAATTTTTAAAAAAAAAATTTAAAATTTTTTTTTAACCCGAAATTTTAAAAAAAATTAAAAAAGGAAAAATTTTAAAAAAAAACCCAAAAAATTAAAAAAAAAAAACCAAAAAAAACCCTTAAAAAAAAAAACCCCAAAAAAAAAAAAAATTTGGGAAAAAAGGGTTTTTTAAATTTTCCCTTTTTTTCCCTTTTTTTGGGGAAAAAAAAGGGGGTTTTTTGTTTTTTTTTCCCCCAAAAAAAATTTTTTTTTTTCCCCTTTTTTAAAAAAAATATTTTTTTTTTTTTTTTAAAAAAAAAATTTTTTTTTAAAATTTTTTCCCCAAAAAAACAAAAAAAAAAAAAAAAAAAAAAAAAAAAACGCCCCCCCCAAAAAAAGGGGGGAAAAAATTGGGGAAAAAAAGGGGAAAAAAGGGAAAAAAAAAATTGGGTTTTTTTTTTTTTAAAAAAAAGGGGGGTTTTTTTTTTTAAAAAAAAAAACCCCCCCTTTTTTTAAATTTAAAAAAAATTTTTTTTTTTCTTTTAAAAAGGGGTAAAAAAAAATTTTTTTTTAAAAAAAAGGGGAAAAAATTTTTTTTTAAAAAAAAAAAAAAATTTTTTTAAAACAAAAAAAAAAAAAAAATTCCCAAAAAAAAAAAAAAAAATTTTTAAAAAATTTTTTTTAAAAAAATTTTAAAAAAGGGGGTTTTTAAAAAAAGGGAAAAATTTTTCCGGGGGAAAAAAGAAGGGGGGGCCCCCAACCCAAACCCCCCAAACCCCCCCTTTTTTTTTAAAAATTTAAAAAGGGGGGGGAAAAAAATTTTTTTAAAAAAAAAAGGGGCCCTTTCCCAAAAGGGGTTTTTGGGGAAAAAAAAAAAATTTTTTTTTTAATTTTTTTTTGGGGGGGGGGGGGGGGGGGCCCCACCCCCTTTTTCCAAAATTTTTTTTTTAAATTTTTTCCGGGTTTTTTTTTTAAAAATTTTTTTTGGGGGGGAAAGGGGGCCCCCAAAAGGGGGCCCAAATTTTTTGGGAAAAAACGTTTTTAAAAAAAAAACCCGAAACAAAATTTTTTTTTTTTTTGGGGGAAATTTTAAAATTTAATTTTTTTGGGGTTTTGGAAAAGGGAAACCCCAAAAGGGAAAAAAAAATTGGGAAAGGAAAAAAATTTTCCCCCTTTTTTTTTTTAAAAAAATTTTTTTTAAAAAATAGTGTGCAATGATACTTGCTGATTAATGCCAGTATTAGGTGTTTTAGTTTTAACTATTTATGTCTCAACTAAGCAAGATGTGATGAATCATGGCAATGACATCTAAAGTCCAAGTTGCCCACTTAATTTTCTTTCATAGCATTTGAGAGTAAGCAAACTTTTACTGACTTATAAGAAATGAATGAGAAATAGAAATGTTAATTGAATAAGTCACCAGAGAATCTTTCTATTCCAACAAAAAGAAAATGAGAAACAGAAAGATAATGAAAAGTTGCCAGATTCAAGATTCTTTTGAAGTTAAAAGTTCATATAAAAGCTTACAGGGAACAGAAAATATTTGTCTAAATATTTGCTCCGTCTACAATCTACTTCACTGACACATAGGCAAGGAAGAATGTATTGGCAACAAGGAAGGTGCTATCTAGTTCATGGGTTCGTAGGTGCTTACTAAGCTAATGACTACTGGGACCTTTGTAAGCCTACCCATACATCCCAAATCTCTGACAGATTCTGGTACCCTTGATAAGTGTAAGCAGGGACTTGGAAAATGAAGCATTTACAAATAGGGGCCTGGGAGATGAACCATTTACAAGACTTGTCTGTGTCCATTAGAGACATAGGCCCCAAACCAGGGATGAATTTCCTGTTCATCATTGTTAAAGTTGCACTTGAATTGGGTTGGGGGGAACTCTGCTTCACATGGATGGGCAGAAAGTGGCAGTCTCTGGGATGCATACCTATCTATTCAGCAGGTCCTATTTATATCGCAGGCAATATTTAATTCTTTAGTACAAGTAATTCTGGTGCTGTTGGTTTTGTGGATATGCAGGAGGTCCATCCCTCAAGGTGAGCTCCAACAGTGTCTTGAATGGCAGGCAAAGCTGTTTCCTCAACAGAGTATAGGAGACAGAATACAGTGATAGGGCTTTAAGGTGGTCTGCAGAGGACATGTTACTACACTGTGGATTCTTTTAGTGAGAAACCTCCATGGACATTTCAATTGTTAGATGTGCCTGGTTAGATGCATACCAACGGGGACATTGCACTCAAAGATAGGTCAGATGAATGCAGAATACAGTGGAACATTGGCCTCCATGGACCAACATTCCATACTTTTGTTATAAGTTGTACAGCATAGAATGATTTCCTCACTATTATAGACACATGATGGTCAAAGGCTAGATTACTGACTATGTGTGTCCCCAAGGCCCTGACTACTGGGTCAGTTCTTAGGGGTGTGTTGTCAGCATGATACCTACCAGGGATGTACGACTTACCTAAGAATACTATTATACATTTCTTCGCATTTAGTTTTAGTCCATGGCTCTTACACAAGTTATTTGTTTGTGTCAGCCTTCCTGGACAACATTAGTGCCACTTCTCCTAATTTGCAATTGTCTCCAAATTTGGTCAGCCAGAAAACCTTGACAGTAGCCTTGGCTTAAGAGGAGTAGATACCAAAAAAGGAATGATCCCACTGACCTCTTTGTACATGTGGACTTCATGGGTCCTGTCTGTGAACCAGCAAGCTATCCACCAGGTGACATAAGGATTTATACCTAACCTCTTGAGTTTGCCAACAATCCTGGAGTGAGGTATTGTGTCAAATGCCTTGACCAGGTCAAGGTAGGCAGGCACTGTGAACCATTTTGCCTTTGCCCATTGTCTTGGTGACCTTCTCAAAAATGAACTACCAGGTTGAGTAGGTATGACCTGCCCTTGATGAAATAAGCTGGGCTGGGCCCAGTCTCTGGAGGTTTCCTATGTCATTACTGATATTTCCATGATAGTTCTTTCCATGGGTTTGCATACGTGACTACTGCAACTTATGGTCTGTAGTTTCCTGGGTCTGTAGATGTCCTGCGTGTATGTAGTGGGATGGCAGTTGTTGTTCTTCATTTGTGAGGCATGAAGCCTGTTTGAAGGCTACAGTTAAAGAGTGTTTCCAGAGGACCTGATAGGTCATGTTTCATCCTATTTAGAAAGCTGCCTATGATATTGTCTGGGCCCATTGATGCAGTGTTATTGGCCTTGAAGATAGTATTGAAGACCTGTTCCCTAGTGATAATAGGGGAAGTTATATATGATGGTATTTCCTGAGGTGGAGAAAACAGTGATACAAACAGTACTATTTAGGTTCATAGGTAAGTACTAGACTAGGTGCCCTTGTGGGCCATTTTAAGCATAGCCAATTTCTCTCAGAAGTGAGAATCAAGTCTTCTGCCTTGTGTCTGTGAGGTAAACACCATAACAATTATGCCAGACCCCAGCCCTTGTACACATTCTCAGACAGAGGGCGCTCAGATGACTGACAGTGAGTCTTATCTAAAATCTGCTACCGTAACTGATGATAAACCTGATAAGATTAAACTTTTGTTGATATTAAAGCTACTAAGGAAGACATGGGAGGTCAGAAAAATATGATACTTGTCAGAAAAGTGACAGTTTTAACACAACTGATAACTGTAAATATCCTAGGTTTAGGAAGCTGGAAAATAAAATACTCAGATATATTTTCTGTTAATACATAAGTATAAAATGTATGTGTGTCTTGAAATTCAAGTGAATTTTGTATGTGTTTTACATAGAACACGTAGCATAATTGTAGTGTAGCATGCTGAAACAATGTAGGTAAAGTAAATGTATGGTAGTGTATAGACCTTGTCAAAGTAACGCAGATGTCACATTTATGGTAATAAGTGAAATATGGGGCATGTGCTTGTGTGTTGGCATCAGTGGCGAGCTGGGAAGGGAGGGTGAGAGGGGCAGTCCACCCTGGGTGGCACTTTTTTATTTCACTTGCTGAGGGTTATGTCACAGACGTCCTTTCCATGCACAAATTTAAACAGATCCCTTGTTTAATGTTCATAGCATGCTTTACTTACTTGTGTCATGGAACTGCTTTGCTTTGTGAACTGCCAATCCTTTCCTTTAACATTCATGTAACTACTTTACTTATAGTAAGTGCTGTGTGTGTGAACTGCTGATCCCTTCCTTTAATGTTCACAGATCTGCTTTACTTTTGTGTGTGTGTCTGTGTGTGTGTGTGTGTGTGTGTGTGTGTGTATGTGTGTGTGTGTGTGTGTGTGTGTGTGTGTGTGTAATGCCCCAGAAAGGGATACCTGGTGGTTAGTGTGTGTGTGTGTGTGGGTGAAAAATGCCCCGGTTAGGGATACCTCATGGCTACTGTTACTCAGGCTCAAACCTTGTACCTTAGGTACAACAGCCTGAATTCTCTACCCCACCACCACTTGTGATTCAAGAAGTTGAGTCCATACTTTTCAACTGTCCAGATTTTCACAGAATGTCTGGAATTTTTGGCTCAAACTTTTGGTCTGTTCCTCTTAAAATTTGTGGTTTTCTGCCAAATCAGTGAGGATTGAATTCACTAAATAATGATAGCCATTTAAGTTTCAGTCTTCTTGTCTTTCAGGAAATGCATGGTAATTCTGAACATTTTATTGTAGCAAATGTCTACGATTATACAAGCAATATTTAAAACATGTCTCTGGTTTTGTGCCTTTGCCCTCCCCCGATATGTTTTGGCTTTTTCCAGATTTCTTGTGATACAAAGTTGAGAGATATAATTGAGTGTCAACTGCATTTTACAAGGAGATGAGAGCTTCAGGAGAAGTGAAGTTTAGTGCTGCTTATGCCAAGCCTGTTTGCAACGTGCAACTGTATAGTAAATGATAAAGTGTTTGCAAGTATTGTTAGCAGTACAACAGGTAGTATACTTACTTTTGATGCAGAAGGCTATGGGTTCTACTCCCACAGTATGCAGATGGAGTGCTGATACTGTACTGTTTTACTTTAAAGGGGGTGGATGCTGCAGTCCTGAGAATGCTCTCCTTTGGAGGAGATACCTAGTAACTATGAACCTGTTATCAGTTTGCCACCCATTCCCTATTGCAGTATTACCAGCTTATCATTTTTTAATGTAACATAGGCAATTTATTCCTCAATGGCAGCAGGCACTTTATATTTCATAATTTCATCTACAAATAAAGTTGCTTGCTAGCAGCAACCTCTTCATTAGTTACTGATCTCTTTAATGTGGAATTATTTAGATGACTTTTACGTCTGCAGAGATTGTGCATATTTACTGATATTGGTGGATTGTAATGACAGAAGTTTGAGTAGACTTTTATCATGGAAATGCTTTGAATTGGGTTGTTT
Organism: Protopterus annectens; assembly: GCF_019279795.1. Classification (NCBI taxonomy): domain Eukaryota; kingdom Metazoa; phylum Chordata; order Ceratodontiformes; family Protopteridae; genus Protopterus; species Protopterus annectens. Next base: position 511,231,695 of record NC_056727.1, on the reverse strand, counting down.
TGTCATTATTGGCTCATACATTGTGTCACTGCTTAATGGAAAAATGTTCAAAACAATAAATTTAAAACATGCTCTAACAAGTGTACTGCATTATACAAGGAATACAACTTAATACAAACAGGAAGGTGAATCAAAGAACATATGCATGTTTGCATGGTCCTAAATATGTGTGTAAGAGGTCTATGATTTCAAAACAGCCCAAAGTTGAACTTTATCTGCCAGTGGCCAGATGTATTTTCTTTAAATGTGGGTTTCAATGATGTTTTAATGAATGTGAGTTTCAAGGGCAGAGCAGTCTTAATGCTAACTCTGTTTTCATTGTGAAACTGCATTGCTTTGTTCAGCAGATGTCTATCAGTGTTCATGCTATAAAATTAAAAATAAAAGTTTTAAATTAAATCCAAATAATGATTGTAGAAGTAAACATAAAGCACTATGCACATTACTGTGTTTATGGTAAATGGGGAGAAATAGCCAAGAAATGGGACACTGGAATGGCTGCATGGGGGATAGGGCTGAGTATGGGGGGGCCCATATGACCATGATTTTGTAAGGGGGAAGGGGCGTCAAATTCAAAGACAGCCCCAGGTGGCACAAACTCTACCTACACCACTGGTTGGCATGGTAGTCTTTAAGGAAGCTAAAGCTACTGGGCATTATTTATTTATTTATTTATTTTTTTTATTTATGTATTGTATTTGCTGACCAGGAAAGTCCAGTGGGCCTAGGAAGAGCCCATTTTCAGTGGAGGCCCGGGGAGAAAAGCCCCACATTATTACATACAAAAGTAAAAAACAATGTTGATACATACAAAAGTAAAAAAACAGTGTTGATACATAGGACAATTTTAGCAGTACTGTCATTTCCATAATTACATGCAAAGATTCTTAACTACATGTAAGAGTAAAGTATGTTAATACATAGAATGAAGTATTATGGGCAGTACTTGTCACATGAGAGGAAAAGTGATAGCATAAATGGCAATAATTTATTACAGTCAGCTATAAATGTGAAAGTAGTAGCATTATGTATCATGTGACTCTGTCTTCACACTCCATCTTGATTAAAGATTCATATGTTAAAACTTTTATCTCTTTCTCTGCATTTAGCAGTCCTTGCATATATCAAAGAAGAAAACTAGAGTTACTTAGTCCAAACATAAGATGTGGTGATTTCAAGAATGTTACTGAAATGACAGAAGAGAAGTGGATTATCTATCTAAATGCAGATAAATAACCCAGGCATTAATGAGAGAGTTCCTCTTGAACCAGTGCTGAAGGCACGCCCACTTCAACATTAGTTTTCTCTAGCATATATTGTGCTTTTTCTCTCTTTCTCAGGTAATTTTATTTCAGAGCAACTGATTGGTTGCCTTAATTGTTAAATTTGTTCAAGTGTAGCACTGTTTAATAGGTTTTAAAAGCAGTCTGAGGACTGTGAAAGCACTTACCTTTGTTTGCTTTGTTTTATTTTTATTAAAAGTTTTGGTTTTATTTGAGCCGTGGAGATAATTTTTTCTTTTTTAATATATTTTAAGTCCTTGCATATACGTATAATGTCTGTCTAAATATACTACAATGCATGCAATATACCTCTGTGAATAATATTTCATTTTTGGATACTGCTTGATTACTGTGTATTCTTGTCATTATGTTAGCCAAATGGCTATGCCTACTATCTTGGTGGATTGGTGTACTAAAGAAGCTGTTGAAAGTTTGTGACACACTGTCATTTATGAAATGAGGCTTCATGACAGAAACACAGTGCCATAGTGATTAACACTGAAAAGTGCAATCACAAAATGATTGTGCAAAGATACAGAGAAACTCAAGACTGACCTCTAACAATTCATAAGCATTTTTGCAGAGGTCCTCAACCCCTTAAACACCTCCATATGGTGCAATTTCACTCCATCCAGCTCCAGTATGTGTATACACACACATACCTATCTATCTATCTAGCTATATATATATATATTTATATGTATATATACTAACTGTAGCTCATTGTACCTCGGACTGAGGGGAGTTCTCTGAGATACATCACTTCATCTCTTCATCTTTAGGATACTGCAGGGATGCTGCAGTGGTTACTCATGTTGGTTAATACGAAGTCCAAGATATTATCTCTTGTGGGGGTATTGACTAGCTGTACCAAATAATTTGAGAGATTGTTCTTCACTTAACAGTATCAGTCACTAGTGCATCACATGTCTTCCTGACATCCATGTGATTAATATAGTATCACCTATACATTAATGGGAAAATCTGAAGATAACAAGCAACTTAGAAAAAGTGATGAGGTTAAAACTACCAACATAAAAACTTCAACAAAATGCAAATTAAAGGTCATGCTGCTAAATGCTAGGAGTCTAAACATGAAACTGTACTCCTTGCAAGCATTCTTAACTTGGGAAAATGCTGACATCTCTGCAGTCACAGAAACCTGATTCAAAGCTGTGGAGAGCACACCAGCCTTACCTGGTTACTCAACCTATCATACATTCAGACCCTAAACTGTGTGTAGTAAAGCCAATGGAGGTGGAGTTTCAATATATATTAAAGACAAGTAAAAAACCAAAAGCAGAAAGTAAGCACCAAAACGCCAGTAGCAAGTTAACGTGTTTTAATAGCAACGTTTTCGCTACTGTTAGACAGTAGCTTCCTCAGACAAAATAATCAGAGCGCCAAAGCACTTTTATACCAAGCGACAAGTAAACAGGATGACATCATATCCTATACAGGTTAAAATAACACTCATTTACTTGTTTAAACAGCACGAAGTGCTGGAACAGGCATGTACTTGATGTTACAGTACGCAAAGATGCTGGGAATATTTCTATTACTCACCAAGTGTATACACCTAAACTAGCAAATGCCTGTATACACATAAATGTAAAAAATATGGAAAATAAAAAAGAGTAACATATAAAACCCAGACTACACTCAATAAAACATCCATAACATAGGATAGAGGGCTAGAGCATAAGTCTTGATTCAAAACAAGTCCTCAAAATAAAATTTTACATTAATAAAATTACAGCTTTATATAATTTAATTTAATTTAAAATCCACACTGTAAGTTTCAAATTTAATACTTCAACAAGAAGGCCTTTAAGCCCCACATTATCAAGCAAAATGTGTGTAACCTGAAAATCAAGATCTAAGATAACTTTTGTATTTAAGTATAACCGATATGTTACATGTTTCATTTAACCCTGGTGGGGCAAATGCATTAAGGAGAAGTTGCCATTCCAACTCTTTTATTTCCAATAAAAAAGGTTGGGGCCCCCCTCTTGTACCCAATGTCACCAAATCAATCCCCATAAAGCAGAAACTGTGACCAGGGTTATCAATGATATGCTTTGAGAGAGCATTATCAGATTTTTGGTTTTTTATGGCATAATTATGTTGGTAAACCCTGTCCCGTAATCTACGGTCAGTTTTACCAACATAAAATGCCCGGCAACAATTGCATAAGGCAATGTAAACCACGGACCTGGTGTCACAAGAAATCCTGTGTTTAATGAAATATTTTTCATCTTTAATGGTGAAAGAATTCCCTGCCCTTAATAATCTACACCAATTATACATTCCACAAGCAAAAGTACCAGTTTGTCTAGATCCTATGTTATGTGTATCCCAAGTTTGCAAGAGATCCTTAAGGTTTTTACCCCTTTTAAAAACAAATAGGGGATCTGCCCCCAAAACATCAAGCAGATGTGTATTATTTAAAATGAACTGCCAGTTTTTCCGAATAATGGAACACATTGTACTGGCATGATTGCTGTATGTGAAAATGAACCTAGACTTATATTCACTCGAATTATGGGTAGGTTCATTTAAATCACAACAAGGAAGACCAGTAATGGGGCAATTAGTAGATAAGTTAACCAAAGCAGTAGGTTGTAAAGCATTCCGCCTTGTAGCTTGTAGAAGTGGTGTATAAAACCCTGAAGCTCTTTTCCTAGAAACTTCATCAATTAAGCCATCCATCAGTTCACCCGGGTATCCCCTATTCAAGAACATGTTCCTAAGGGTAGAACACTCCTCGTCAAAGGCCTCTAGTGTGCTGCACATGCGTGTCGCTCTAACAAGTTGGCCTTTGACAATAGATCTTTTTTGTTTCCAAGGATGACTGCTGGAAAAATGCAGAAATGCATTACAATAGGTGTGTTTCCTATAAATGCTGGAAAAAATGCCAGTATTACAAGGATCCTTTGCAAGTTTGACGTCTAAATAGTCAATTTCACTTGTAGAAAATTTATGGGTGAATTTTAAGAAAGCACAAGAATCATTCATGTCCTCAACCAACTTAGACGCAATATCAAAGTTACCTTGAATGAGAATAAACACGTCATCTAAGAATCGTGTGTAAAGTTTATTAACATTTTTAAATAGAGGATTCTTAAAGAGAACGGTCATTTCCCAATAGGCGACCACAAGATTGGCCACACTACCACCGCAAGGGGATCCCATAGCGATTCCCCTTTTCTGTAAGTAATAGCGGTTGTTGAAAGTAAAAAAGTTGGAAGATAAAATAATATCTAAAAGTAGGGTAACTACTTCAACTTCGTCTTTCGGAGCCTGTAAATGAACTAACATGAGCTCCACCCATTCCAATGCTTCTTGATGTGGTATAGACGTATATAAGTCTACCACATCAATAGTAAGGAAGTTGTTGGAAGGTGAAAAAGGCACATCATTAATGGCTTGAAGGAAAGACCAAGAATCTTTACAGATTTGTGGTAGTAACTTAAGGTATTTTCCCAAAATATGGTCAACAACTTTTGAACAAGGGTGGGTAATGGAACATCTCCCATCAACAAGGGCACGCATAGGTGGGTCCACTAAGTTTTTATGAATTTTGGGAATCCCAAACATGACAGGGACTTTAGGGAATGAGATGTTAATAAAATTGAAGGTGTCAATATTTATTCTTCCTTCAATAAACAAGTCCCTAAAGTACCCTTTGATTTTATTGTATTGCCCTGTAGTTTCATTTAAAGATGAAAGTTCATAAGCAGGGGAGTCCAAAACCTTAGTCATTCTAACATTGTAATCTTCTTTGTCAAGTATGACCAGGCCCCCACCCTTGTCAGATTTCATCACCCTAATGGGGAAGTTACGCAGGTTTTTCAAACTTGATCTTTGCTCTAATGAAATATTGCTAGAATTGTTGAGCCATTTAATATTATCAAACAATTGCCTGAAGTCAAGTTCGCAAACATACTCAAAAGTATGTAATATAGGGTGCAAGGGAGGATTAAAAGTGCTAAGTAGTTTAAAAGGTGCTTTTTCTGTGTTAGGGACACCATTGAACAGTACTTTAAGGTTAAGGTTTCGTACAAAACACTTAAATTCTATCAATAATTTCGATAGACACACCTTCTGATCAGGTACAAAGGTTAAACCATAAGCAAGTAGTTCAATAAGGTCTTGTTCAATTTCCATCTTCGAAAAATTATAAACAGTAAAGTCACCTTTTTTGTTCTTTAAAATAATAGGTATATCAGAGTCAATAGGTAAAGGCGTAAAGTCATTTTCTACTTCGGCCTGTTCCGATTGTTGTTCCTCTGATAATTCCTGCGCCCTAAAAAAGATTTGTTTTGATTGTTAACATTAGGGCGCTGGCCTTTGTAATTAACATTAGCCTTAATCCTATTGCTCCTCCTAGGCTGGTAGGCCGACGAGCCCTCATCCCCATCATCCTGATCAAGTTCTTGTTCTTCAACAATAATAGCAGAAGAATTAGTCCCAAAGTCATTTTTGTTAGTGTCAAAAGTTTCAGCCATAGTAGTAAACCCTTTATCTTTTTTGGTCAAATTAGGGTAGGCTAGTTCTTTGGCATAAGCTTGCCTATCCCTTATTAGTTTTTTATTTTTATTCACTTTCAATTTGACCAACAAAGCATCAATGCTTTACCTGGTTACTCAACCTATCATACATTCAGACCCTAAACTGTGTGTAGTAAAGCCAATGGAGGTGGAGTTTCAATATATATTAAAGACATGCACACCTCCAGACTGGTCAAACAGTATGACGCACAGGAGACAATCCAGGTGCAGTTAACCATTGACAAGACCCCTATACAAATCATAGCTAGCTACCAGCCCCCAAATTTGACTCAAGATGCTCAATCTGCCTATCTGGACCTCTTTGAATCTATTAAGATTCAACCCATTACCCTGATCCTGGGTGACTTTAACTACCCAAACATAGACTGGAAGAACTACTCATGCCAGAACACAAATGCCCAGAGATTCCACAATTTTATCAATGCAAATGATTAGGTACAGGTAGTCGATACCCACACAAGAGATGATAAAATCTTGGACTTCGTATTAACCAACAAGAGTAACCACTTCAGCATCACTGCAGTATCATCCTCTCTGCTAAGATCCAACCATAAAGCTGTCACTTTCGAAGTCAGCATCTCCCCCAACCCCCCTCTAGCAAGGGTCAAACAAAAAACTTCTCCAAAGCTGATTACAGCCTCCTGAGGGATGGTATAAACAGCTTCACTGCCCCCTCCCCCTCTCTAGGAACTGGCACCAGTATCCAAAACTATACCAAAGCACTATACAAACATTTATATAGATGCATGGAATCAGGAATACCTGACAGGACTAAATCATCCTCCGCAAGGAAGAGTAAGCCTGTCTGGTGGACATCCACAATAAATAAACTCTATAACAAAAGAAAAATAAATTACTGTCCAGGACCAAGAAGAAGCAGGTGCCCAATTCGAAGCAATCTCTCCTTAGCCTAAACACGCAAATGAGAGCACTAGTGAAATCCTCCAAAGCAAATTTCGAGTCCAGATTGGCCACATCTACTAGAGACAATCATAAGGCCTTCTTCACATATGTCTGCAATATCAAAGGAAGGACTCAGATCTGTTCAGAACTGGTGGTCAAGGACACCACATATACAAATGCTGTAGATATAGCAAACTTGCTGGCTGACAGATTCAGCAAAAATTTCACCCCTCTGTCCCCCCATCAGTAAATCAGGACATTCCCAGTACCAGCACCCTTCCCCTTATATCTAGGGATCAGGTTATCACTGCTCTCTCAAAGCCAAAAATACAGCCTCCATGGGACCCAATATCATCCCAGGCTGCATCCTACATGAACTCAGCCAGGAACTTGCAGCACCATTAGGCGCCCTATTCAACCAAAGCCTGAGTACCAGCTTTGTCCCAGCTGAGTGGAGGACAACCACTGTCATCCTTTTACACAAAGGTGGAGCATCCACCAATCCGGGAAATTATAAATCCATCAGTCTAACTAGCCTGATCTGCAAGGCAGTGTAATGGATTGTCATGGCCCTCATTAACAAGGACATTGGTAACCTCCAAACATTCAATCCCACACAGTCTGGCTTCGCCAAGGGGAGGTCATGTCTGTTAAATCTGGTCGACTTTTTTAGGACAGTCACCAAAACCATGGACAAGGGGAAGACAGTGCACTCCACCTACCTTGATCTGGCCAATGCCATCAACACTATTCCCCACTTGGGCATAATAGATAAACTCTCTCAGCTAGGCATCAATCCGTATGTTACTAGATGGGCAGCTAACTGGCTCACTGATAGAGCGCACCTAGTCAACATAGGAGAAGCCACCTCAAGCAGTAGGCCTGTATCGAGTGGATTACACCAGGGTTCAGTCTTGAGACCTCTGTTATTTGGGATATACTTTTCTGAAGTGCAGACCAAAACCAATGGGCTATGGCTGACAAAGTTTGCAGTTGACTGCAAGCTGGGCACTGTCATCAGTTCCCCTAGTGACGTGGAGATCCTCCAGGAGGGTCTCACCCAAACAAATGACTGGTCTCAGAAACATGGCCTCAAGCTGAGTACCAAAAAATGCATCATCATCTCCTTTGGGGAGAGTGACATCCCCACAAATTATCACATTAATAACAATGTCCTAAGCATGCAATCAGTCGTGAGGGATTTGGGCACCCAGATTGATAGCAACCTGACTTTTGACCACCATGTTGCTTTCATTGTATGGAAAGTTTTCTACATGGCCCACCTAATAAGTAAGGGTATCTCATCCAAGGACAAGGAGGTCATAACATCCCTGTATTCTTCACTTATAAGGCCCATTATTGAGTACAATGCCCTGTTTGGCATGTACCTTGCCAAGCACATGCAGCAGCTGGAGAGACCACAGAGGTCCCTCACCAGGTAAATCCAGGGCCTCAAAAAACTACCATACACTGATAGGCTAAAAGCCCTATCCCTCTACTCAGTTTCATACAGACTCCAAAGTGATGACATCTGTCTGGCATACAAGGTGATCTCGGACCCCGCCTTGATGGGACTGCCGCATATCCACAAGTCAAGCTCCACTCGAGTAACCCACATGTGCGGCCTCAACCTGGTCTATAACATCAACAGGACTTGTTGGCAGGACAGATTTGTGTCCCAGAGACTCCCCCATCTGTGGAATAGATTCCGTCCCCACATCAAGCAGAGTACCTCTTTACCCCTTTTTAAGCTCAGCCTGGATAACTGGATGGGAAATAGTAAATACATCCCTGGGATTTTACCTGTATCCCTGCTGGACTGGGGATTTGGGTGTTGATTTGTCTAAACATGGGCTAAACTTTTGGTTAGGCTTATAAGGGCCTCAGGGCAAATAGCCTAGTAACTTCCTATGATCTTATGATCTTATGAACTTTGTACTCTTTCAAGAGGTAAAGATCCTACATCATATTTATTTCTTCAACTTTCCTTGGTAGTGCCATTTTAAGATGGTAGTATATTTTTTAGCATTTAAAATGCTTCATAGGATACACAGACAAGATGCCTTACCAGCTGTAGTTATTACATCTCAGCTGTCCCTGGTTCCATATGTTCCCTGCTGCTCTTCTGCTATGAGGAAGGACATTACTGTTAGTGTCACTTTGGTCAAGCATAAACCCACTTTACATATCACAGCTTTCATTATCTACTTTTGATTGTCAGCATTTGCAATGTCACATAGTAAAACACTAAAGTACTTACACACAGTCACGCATGATCACCATGCACACATATGTATAAACACTCAAGTACATGCATAAACTGTGAAAAAATAAATAAGATGGGCTTTACATTCACAGCACGTCTTTGTCCTTCTTGAAAGGCACTTCTGAGCTTATTCCACTACATTCCAAAAATAGACGAAGAATCTGTACATTGCCTGATTAAACATTTATTTATGTATTTAAGTGTTTATATGCCTTTGTTTACAGGTATGTCTGACTGGGCAAAGTCCCGTTTCATCAGAGGCCTAGAGGGAAAACTCCAACAGAGAATACAAGAACAGATTAACAATACTATTGAATACAGTTGTACATAACAGTTGTACATAAATGAAAAGAAAACATAGATTAACATAAATGTATTGCAAGAGAGGATTTAAAAAAGAATGCAGGGTACAGTTAAAGGAGATCTATGCTTATAATAGCAGTATCCAGCTGGTGTGCTAGCAAATCAGGTAACAAAAATATGTCAATTAGTTCTGGTGGATTGATTTAGGAAGAGTGAGAGGCAGGCAGAGGTAGAAGGCAAAGGAAGAAGTAGTTGGGCTTGGAAGGATTTGTGTGAAAAGGGTAAGGAAGAGATGAACACAGAGAAAGTATGAGACAGAGAACATAACGGGGCTAACGGCATATTTGCAAATTAATATTTCTAGAAATTGTGGGATTATTTGTGAAAGACTTTTGAGTGTAACAGAGAGAAGATGAGGTGAGGAGATTTAAAGATGAGTTGAGAAATCACTCAGATGGAGATGGACAGTGACAAATCTAGTTGGTGAGAAGGTGATGTTTGAATTGTGACTTGAACTCGTGAGGGCATGTAGTTTACCCATACAGACAGTGAAAGGAATTCCAGAGTTTAGCTACTTTGGAGGAACAAAAGGCATCCCTGTTTGATTTATTGGAGAAGTTGATGCTAGAGAAATGTTTTGTTTTTTTTACTTTGCTTTCCCCAGTAAATGTACTGAATTAAATAGATTACTATGTTTCTTGCAATTGCTAAGTTTCCAAAGCACTATCGAATTGTAGTGATGTACTTTGGAAACATATCAGTCCACTCCTTTGTAAATTAGAGACTAGTTTTTTTTCTTTTACATGATACAATGTGTAACATTTATGAAAATATAAGCCAGCAGGTTTGTCACCTAATTAAGTATGCTGTTTAAAGCAATTTGTTTTTTAAAGAAAACATTTTTTTCGCCTTTGTATGCATTAGGCATTTTCTTTATTGCAGTCTTAGTTTATCAATTACAGTACTAATTGTTTTTCTTCCCTTTGTCTAAATAATGAAAGTATATAAAATATAGACTACAGGTTTCTGGACATTTTATGCATTTTTTGTTTTAAGAACAATAAATGAATGGTTCCATTTGTAACATACAACCCTTAGAAAATTGAATATGAAGCTGTTAATAAACAAGCTTATAACCACTTATAAATTCAACAAAATGCAATGTTGATTACTTTTTTTGCAAAAACTGGATTTAAAATCATTACTGTTAATTAAATACATACAATATTGGCATGCTACATTTAGTGAGCAGAGAAACAAAATGTAATAAATGTTAAGAGCAACTAAGTTAATTGAATTTAATGGTGGTAAGCTAATTCCAAACTAAACAACATTTTATTGCTAGTTTCATGTGATTACTTCCTAATAATTACATTGTAACTACTCAAGCAATGCTGAGCACTATGGTGTGGATATTGTTAGCTATGTGTATGTGTGTGTGTGTGTGTGTGTGTGTGTGTGTGTGTGTGTGTGTGTGTGTGTGTGTGTGTGTGTGTGTGTGTGTGTGTGTTGCAGACAGTTTTCTTCCTAGACAGCATGACTATTTTATTCACCAATTATAACTGTAAACATCTCTCTGTTTTATTAAACAGCTCTTAAAATGCAGACTATAGTGTAATACAAAACATTTGTTTGGTATTTACTGCTTCTCATAACAAAATATTTTTCTCTGTTTACTGCTTTAGCACAATGAAGTTCTGGATTACCAAACAAAACATTTGTTAAATGCAAATAAGAAAGACTGCATGTCCATCTGAGCTCTTCAGCTCTTTATTTATGCAGTTGTGATATTTTATACAATACCACAAAGTTGCTCCCCAAAAAATTGCTGTGAATCAATTGAGTTAGTTTTGGTAGGCAGTATACTGCCAAATACCATTCGGCAAAATACAACCTCCTAGACTGTAAAATTACACAGAAAAATAAGTCCATAGCATAACTCTCAAACTCTAAGCACAAGCAATCTGGACAAAGTCAAAAATAATGTGGTGACAAAGGCCCAAAATAACAAGAAAGATTTAAAATATTGCACTTGTAAACTTAATATTGTGTTGTCATGTCTTTTTACTAAAGGATATGAAGTATGTAGCTCAAATGTATGTCATTATTTAATGACTTCAGACTTCTATAATATGCAAAAAAAAGCACAAATTTTATGAGGAACAGACCAAAAATATGAGGCCAGAATATGTTTAGTCTGAAAGTCTGGACACTTAAGAGGTATGGACCCTAGGGCTGCTTGAAATGCAGACTGAGTTGGTATATTTCAGGGGATGTCACTGCTTGTATCCTTCTATAACATAATCTTTCTTTCTGTGGAAGTTTATTAACCTAAAATTAGAAACAATCATTCTCTTTGCAGTTCCTTTCATGTTTGTTAAAGTCACTAAGTTCATTAAGTTTTGTGTTTTTGAGGTGGGGGGATTGCATTTTTATAGTATGCTTTAATATGTCCTGCTCCTACCTACTGCCCATATGGTGTTGCTCCCAAAGGACTTTTGGGCTCCTGTGGTGAGGTCACCAGGTATAATCCTGCCACCACATCCAATGAAACAATGCAGTCAAAAATATGAGATGCCAAATGTGACACCCCTGCACTGGGCCAATAATCAAGGAGCCTCAATCCTCACCACTGCCAACAGTGGGGAACATACACACTGGGAGGATGACAAGTACACACACAGTAAAGTGCAATTTCTCTTAAGAGTGCACAGAGATCACAGTCAGTCTGGGGCTGGTTTCTCCCTCTTTCTCCAGATCCCCAATAAGACTCCCCACTGGCACAGCTATAGGGTTGAGATTTCAGCTGAGTGACCAAGCCAAAAACTCCAGCACCCTCTCTGTCCAAACAGTGCATCATTTCCCTGCCCAAGTAGCTGACACACACACACTTTGAGATTAGATTTATATACACACACACACACACACACACACACACACACACACACACACACACACCTGGGAAAGGCTGGCACAGGTTTACTAGCTATGCTCCCTTCTTCCCAGACTATAAGGTAGTTCCGACTGCCACCAGCCAACTCTTTATCAGCTACTTAAGGCCCTTAACAAAGGGTGTCCAATCCTACTGTGTAATGCTACTATTGTCCAAATGGTAGTCTGAGCAAGAGCAAGGCTATTTAGGAGTGGCCTGTACAGTGTCACCATATAGATATGCAAGTACTTTAAGAGCTTGAATATGTCTCACAATATCAGCCACAAAGATAGGTTTAAATATATTTAATAATAAATAATAAAAGAACAAGATACTACTAAGTAAGTAATCAGTTACATCAAAGTTCAAAATCACAGGAAATATTTAAAACAACATTGCAGGACAGTCTCAAATAAATAAAGAAAACATATAAGCTATAGTTTACTATATTCCCATCTGAATCTAAAAGAGTTACTATGCCCTAAAAACTTACTTGCAGCAAGGCAAGTGCAGAAGGTGATGATGATTGGATGTTTCCAGGTCAAAGACAAAATAAAAAATAAAAAACTCTCAGAGATTTCTTAAATTAATATCAAATATTACTGCTGGGTTGGCTTGGATGACATCACCTTTTGTCACCTGACTTTAGTTCTGAAGCTAAACCCCCATTGTAACATTTGACATCTCCTTGTGAAAAATACATAGTCTTCAGATGTTTGCTCAGAGCTATGCAGCAGCTAGGAAGTCATAAAGCAATAAAACACTTCTGCATCTCAAACATAGTAATTACTTCTCTTCCAAGACAATACAAAACATCTAGTTCTAGACATTGTGTCTGCTACTGAACTGAAACCAAGAGAGTATTTTTATAGCAAAATTGTAAAACAATTTAATTTCAATTTATTTTCTTGAAGTTTTGCAAGTTAACCCTCTATATTCTAGTTTCCACTGTTAAAACATATACATTTACACAACTACAATAGTTTATATACATTTCTAATCTAAGCCAGCAGGGCATGCTGTGGTTACATTTTAGCTCAGTACTTTACACCTTTATACACACTTCTGTATGAATCATATCAATATTCACAAATGACATATAATTATTTGCAAAATTCCATATAGCTGGGCTGGCAGTATTTCCTTTTGTGGCACCAAACATTATGAAAGCTGATGCCACAGTGATGGCAATTACCAAATAATTTTGTAAACTTGATGAGAATTGCATAAACAGCCCTACACAGAAAGGGAGTAAGTTGTAATGTTTTGTGTAAATGCTTTGAGAGGTATACTTTCTAAGTTGTTTGTAAAAGTTCACTCAAGAGGTCAGTAATGTTCTAAGGCAGTGAGGGGTCTGTATATTTTACTGGTGGTAGGGGTAAGGGTGGTGGTGCAGTGGTCACTTATACTTGGGGGAGGATAGTTATATTGAAGATGGAGTTAGGGGTGTTAAGACTAAATCAATGAGAGAGTAGTTACCAATGTTTAGATTTCATCTACTGGGCTCCTTAGCAAGTTAGGTAAGGCCATAGTCGGCGATGGTACTGCAGATCTCTGTGCTAGTGTCATTGAGGAGGTCGGTGTTGAAATCTCTTATAATGAGGAAGCTAGTGTTGGGAGTAATGTCAGTTTTTATATCCTGTAGCAGGGACATGAATTTGTTAAGGGGCACAGGCTACTGCAATTTTTAAGTGGGAGACTTATTGGATACTAAATTGATAACCAGCCAGTTTGGGTCAAGATAAGTAGATATATTGATAGATAGATAGATAGATAGATAGATAGATAGATAGATAGATAGATAGATAGATAGATAGATAGATAGATGGATGGTGTGTCCAAAGCCTAATCCATTTTTTCAGTACTGTACAGTAAATATAAGGGGAATTTATCCCACCCCTAATGTTTGTTAACCAGGGATAAAACAGTTAAACTAGACATTGAGAGCGCCATCTTCTGCATTAATAACACAGTTCAGACTGTTACACAGATGTGTGTTATATCCAGATCACTTGCAGGATTGGCACAGCTGAATGTGAAGCTGACAAAGATGCACATCTAATGTTTCATATCATAATGGAATGCATGCATTTACTAAATTTCATTTTACAAATACTTTTTGATATTGATATTAATTGTGCTTGCATTTCACTCATTTGTACATATATTTGTTGGTTTAAGTTATCTTGCATGAAAATTTCTTCTGACTTGATCATGTTTATTGTGGTTTTACATTTGTTCAATAACAGAAAGATCTTTATCAAAAATTGTCCTCCGTCTTTTACCAAGGCGATCTAGTCATGTTACTGTTCTACTCATTTGTTTCTCCTTGTCTTTGATAATGGAAAACACCATAAAGTAGAAGTGAGCAACAAAGACTGAGGCCACCACCCTGCTTGAGGTTATAAGAGTTATCATATTTCTAACAGACCTCCCCTTGTTGTTTCATCTGCTGATCTGGTGCAGTGTAATGCTTGGCAATGCTAACTTGCTTGTGAGTGTATGCCTTCACAAACTCAAAATGCTCACCAGGAATGCATGAACTCCTTGACTGGGCATATAAGCTCATGCCCCTAAGTCACTATGCAAGAACAAATGGAATCATGAAGCATACGCAGCATACACATCTACATAAGAGGTCACTAAAATATTTTAGCTAGTGAAGTGTAAACTGGGCTGCTTGTTATAATTGTGACATGAGACTGATACTTATTGTAGAGGCCCTTGTTGCTAAGTAACGCTGTAACCAACAACCAATCTGTTTAATGCCCACAACAAGTTAATATGCCAAAACCAGAAAGCCATTGCTTATCAGGGGTTTGTACACTGTAATATAAGGCCATTACATGACTTACACATTTTTTATTTTTTTATTTTTATTTATTTGGCATTTGTTTACCGGAAAGTCTGACTGGGCATGAATTCTGTTTTCAGTGGAGACCCAGGGAGAGGCCCAGGGAGAGAAGCTCCAACATACATTCAATTAAAAAACTACATAATATTATCAAATGAAGTGTAGTAACAAATAGTAGAATTGACATACAGGATAAATAAAGTCAGATCAGAAAATCATACAGTGAATATTAAACAACAATCATAGGATACCAAACACCAATTAAAGTACAATCTGTAGTGATAACCAATGGTAAAGATGTTAAGCATTTGAAATATGGGCAAAAGAAAAAGGGAAAGGAAAGAGATTTTGCAGTTGGGGGGAGATTAGGAAATGCAGTTAAAGTAGGGAGCTATCGGAGAAATAACTGGTGCTTTGGCTAATAAAAGAAGGGAGGAAAGGAAAGGGGTGTAAGACATGCACCGATCCAGAAGTTAAGAAGAAAACTATTTAGAGATTGTTTGCATATGTGACTATGTAACACAAAAAACTCCTCCGCTGATACAGGATCCCAATGAAGGCAGTCCCACAAAATGATTCGTAGTAGAAGTAGTGGATTTAGAATACCAGTATGTACTTGCGAAAAATCACCAAAAAAGCAGAAAAACGATTCAGTCACTAGCCGAATAATAATTTATTAAAACAAAACCGTCAATTGATTAAGCGCGTTCATTTCCAACCTGGAAACTTCATCAGAATAAACAGTGCTCATGTGCAAACACATTTATACTGAACTAATTAATTCCTTCCAATTAATTATATCTCAATTAAATAATCATTGATCTTGTATTAAAGCTACGATGCAAAATGTTAAAATAATGTTATATGTATACATTTTTAAACACAGAAAAAAAATATATATCTTATAGTAAAACCTTAAAAAATGTCCATTTGTTGTATACAATCTCTTCACTGTAAAATTGTTATATATTTATTCATTAATTCAGTTATATATGTGTATAATAAATATAATAAATATTATAAATAAGTAGGAAGTGAATAAAATACATGGGTAAGTAAAAACTGTATAAGTAGGTAAATGAAAAATGTATATGAAATATGTAAAAAATATATCTATAAATCAGTATCTACTATTTATTTTGTTATTTGGTTATTGTTTCTTTTTCTTTTTGATTTTACCTTATTGGCCCTTAACTTTAGGGCTGGTAAAAGTGATACATAATCATTCATCCCGGGGGGGGGAGTATTTGAAGCCAGTCGCAATTGCCAAATTAACTCCCTGTAACACAACTGGTTTTCCCAATCCCCCCTCTACTGTACCTAGGTAGCATTTCCAAAATCCAAAATTTAAAGTTGGCCTCCATACATAATAAGGTACATCTATAAAGTGCATTAGTATCCCTTTTTCTATTAACATCATACATATGTTTGTAAATCCTCTGACATAAATGTCTTTCTGTCTTCCCTACATAATATGACCAGCAGGAAGTGCAGTAAACTAAATATACTATCCCCTTTGTCTGGCAAGTATAGTGTTGCTTGCTTGTAAAATGTATAGGAATAGTGGGTATTGTTAAATCACCAGCATTCGCTACAAATGTACATTGGGAACATCTTCCACAATGGTAGGTTCCTTTGTTTTTGTTCAACTCACTTTCATTCTCCTGCTTTGTTTTTTCAAAGATGTTTTTGAGGTTGGGACCCCTTCTAAAACTGTAGCACAAACTTCTATTGAATACCTCTAACTTGTTGGGCATACTCTTAAAAATGTCCCATGTCTTATCTATAACCTTTCTGATCAATTTAGTATCAGAATTATATGTCATAACTAAAAATGGGGTAACGTCCTTCTTTATGTATGTCCCTCTATTCAGTCCCTCACCAATGTTGCTGTTAAGAACAGTATTCTCTTTATTACACTCTGCATTTAATAAGGGTATGTACCTTATCCCCCACCCCTTAATCACCTCCTCCTTAAGGGAGTTGATAAGCGGATCAGGGTACCCTCTTTCTAAAAAAAGTTTGTGCACATATTCCATTTCATTAATGAAGTCCATGTAATTCGATGTCATCCTAGCCACCCTGACCATTTGTCCTTTTATAATGTTTTTCTTCTGCAATGGAGGGTGGTTACTGTTGTAATGTAAATAGGAATTAGAAAAACAAGCCTTTCTATAAATTCTGGACACATATTTTTCTTTCAAATGATCTTTTGAAATGGCTACATCTAAATAATGTATCTCGTCTCTGTTGAACTCATATGTAAATTTAAAAAACTGAGTTGTGATGTTAAAATATTCCATAACTTTAGGGACCTCATCCTGTGAACTTTTCCATACTATCAGTATATCGTCCAAAAAACAGAAATATTTCACAGTATTATCCATGAATGGGGAATTAAAACAAAATGCAACTCCCAGTATAACATAACTATATTGGCGAAGATGGGGGCACAAGCTGCCCCCATAGCCACACCATCCAATTGTTGAAAAATATCTCCCTGGAAGTATATAAAATTGCTTTTTAACACTAATTCTGTGTTCTCTAAAACCAATCTAAACTCACAGTCATTGAGAAATTTAAATTCCACCAATATACGTTCAAACCACTCTAAACCTATATCGTGTGGTATCACAGAAAATAAATCTTTTGCATCCACAGTCAAAAATGAATACTGGGATTGATATTGTAATTCCTTAATTTTATTAAGTAAATCCCAGGAATCAATTAAAATATGTGGATATAACTGGTAAAAAGGCTTCAACATTGTATCAACATAAATCACTAAAGGCTGAGTTTTAGAGCCTTCTGATGTTACTATAGGTCTTAAAGGTGGATTTTCACTATCTTTGTGTATCTTGGGGATACCAAACATAGTAGGGAGAAACGATTTTTCAACCCTAAAAAACCTATATAATTTATCATCAATTAAGCCTTGTAGTAAGTTGTCTTCTATAATCAAATCTATCTTTTTGTATGCTATGTTAAGCTCATTCCTAGGAATAATAATATATTGTCCATCTGTATTTAGAATGTCCATCATTTTGGAAATGTAGTACCAATTATTCATAAAAACCACCCCTCCCCCTTTGTCAGGCTTCATAATTCTAATGTCTGCATACTGTTGTTTAATTTCATCCAGAGTCATTCTCTCTTCTGGATTTAAATTGAGATGAAAAAACCTATGCCTGTTCTGATAATGAATATCTATTATTTGTTTTAGTAAAACTTTTTCAAAATTACTAATGTCATTTTGCAAGGGGGGGTTGTACGTACTTCTCCTTCCCAACTCCTCACTAGGTCTATAAGATACTTGGTTTGGGGGCTCTCTTGTAGGGGCCAACACCTCCAAATTTAACTTTCTAGTAAACAGTTTTATATCCAAAGTAATTTTAGCCAAATCAAATCTTCTGGCTGGAACAAAAGTGAAGCCATTTTTTAAACAAAGAGAAATGTCTGTCCTCTATATTAATATTGGTGTAGTTGTAAATAAAAAAACTCACCATCTTGTTGGTTCACAACACAGTGGTATGTATTGGAATTATGGTTGTGTACCCCACATTGTATAATATCAAACTCTACATTCACAGAATTAGTATATGACTATGTGTCATTGCTCTAATATCTGTAGGAATACCATTTCAGACTTTGGCTACTGAGTAGGAATATAGGCAGTGACCAATAGATTGTTTTCGGTTTATGGATTTCAAGGAGGTGTTTCTCAGATGAGAGAAGGGGGTAATTAGGGAGGTAATGGTTAAGAATGGTGCTGGTTGCTGGGCAGGGTGAGGATTTGTATACCATTTTTTGAGCAAGGAGGAGTTGGATGAACTTCAAGTAGTGAGGTAACTCAAGCCAATTTAAATATCTGAGGGCAGAGTAGTGGTAGGAGTTGTATGACTGGTTGCAAATCTAGCTACTCTGTTATAGCAAAGCTCATGTTTTGATCTTAGAGAGATCTGAATGTTGGTGAAAATGGGTGAGGCATATAGTAGTGAAGGAAGGAGGTATGAATTGGCTAGAGTAACTCTTGAGGAGCTGGTAAGGAATCTTTTTGATCTATAGAACATGCCTGGTTTTTGGTTTGCTGTTTTTATGCACTTTTGAATATGAAGATCAAATTTCAGTTGATCATCTATTATAACACTAAGTAACTTTGTGTGAGGTACAACTTTAATTTCAGTATTGTTGAGAGGATATTTTGAAGGTGTTTTTTATGTGTGTTTGGGATTTGGGGAAAAATAAGAGCAGTTTAGTTTTATTTGGATTTAGGAAAAGCTTATTGTCACTGAGCCAGTTTTCAATAGAGTTAAAAGCCTGCTGAGTGATAGATTGTAACTGGGAAAAACTATTAGATGAGCAAATGATAGTGGAGTCATCTGCTTATTGTATAAGTGTAGCTTGTTGGGGGATGTATGTAGGTCATTTATAAGTATGTTAAAAAGGAGAGGACCAAGTATGGAGCCTTGTGGTACACCTGTATTAACTGGGGGGAAAGATGAGTAAGTAGAGAGCCATTTAACTGATTGTAGCTGGTTAGATAGGTAGCTAGAGAACCAAGTGACTGTTGTACTGGAAAAGCCTAAAGCAGACATTTTTGAGAGTAGTTTGGTATGTGAGACTGTATTGAAAGCTTTAGAGAGATCTGAAAAGAGGGAAAAAACTAAATTGTTGTTATCTCTGGCTTTCATGACATGGTCCAAAAAGGCAACAAGGGCAGTTGTTGTGCTATGATCTTGGCGAAAGCTGTGTTGGGTAGAGGTTAATAGATTTTCTTGGAATAAGTATAATAAAAGTTGTTTATGAATACATTTTTTCTAAGATCTTGGAAAGAGGGAACATTATTGCAAATGGTCTGAAGTTGGTTATTTCAGTGGAGTTTCCCCCGTTATGAAGAGGAATAATACAAATTTTTTCCAAAGAGATGGGATATATGACTCACGAGTGGATTGATTGATCAAGATAGAGATTGGGTAGGCAATAGAGGGGGCAGCAGTGTTAGATATTCATATGTGAGATTGTCTATAGAGAGTGAGCAGGCTTAAATTTGTGTAATACATTTTTTATAGGAAGTAGAGACAGATTTTAAGTTGAAAATGGCATTGTTAGCTTTGAAGTTTGTCAGGGTGGCAGGATTCTGTAGGGAGTTTTGGGTGAGGATGGCTATTGAGTCTATAAAGTGGAAGTTACATTTAGAAGCAATTTCTAAGGACAAGATGTCTGGACAAGTGTTATGGGTACTAGGAGATGTTCTTCGTCTCACATTGCTGCAGTCATAACCTGTGGGTAGTCCGCTGTCCTCGGTCGGCCCGAATACCAAAGTGTTAGGCTGGCGCCGATCCAAACAAAGGTTGTTAGGCCTTCTTACTTCTCACAAAGGCCCTGCTAAGGCTAGACCTGGTCTTGCAGAGGATTTCCTTCTCCTTCTCCTCAGAGGATTTTTCCTTTTCTGAAACCTTGCACTCCATGAGGAGCATTTCAAGTGGAAGGTCAGGATTTTTCAGAGTTTTTGCCACAACACCTTTGGCTATTCCTGTTTTAGATGTTGTGTTCAGATGTTTTTTTTTTTCTTTCCTTTCCCCTGATTCTTACTCTTACCCCCCCTGTCAAGCCAGGACAGGTATTACAGAGTTCCAGAGGCAAGAAGACCCCGAAACTATTGTTCAAGGGCCTAAGGGTGTCAGGCCTCACATTCCTATATGAGGCTTTAAATTGCCAGTTTCATATGCTGAAATAAATACAACTCTGATCGATTGCCTGATTTCGCTCTTTGCCAACAAAAGTTCTCAACAATCTACAGTTACTTCATATGGCAGTTTTTGCCTAGGGTATTTTCTGGTGACGAAACAAAGTCCAGTCAAACCTCTCCTCAGGACATGTGCTTTCTGGGTGTGAGACTGAATACAGCCTCTCAGATGGCCTTTTTGACCCCCGACAAATAAAATAATCTTCTTCACCCATACTTCCAGCAATTATCACTGTCCAGGCTGACTGCAAGGACAGTCCTCTGTTCGCCCCACTATATTTCCAACTGCCAAAATTTTGCACAAAGATGTTTCACCCAGCTGAGGATGCTGGCTCTTCTATTGTCATAACCTTTCATCCACGCCCTTGCCTCCTCCTAAGGCCCTTCCTCCCCAAGGTAATTTTCCTGAGCAGGGCGGACCTTGTTGCATGATCTAATAGCACCAGATTGGCCACGCTAGCACTGGTATCCTCTGGCTGAGGAGTTTAGTTCAGGAGGCCTTGGCCTTGCCACCGATTCTCATCTCACTTTGTCCCCCAGTCACAATCATTTTCATCAAGTCAGGTACAGTCCCTGTCTAACAGCCTGGTGTGGTCCTGTTTTAGACCCTGGGGTCTCAGCTTCCTCAACAGGTTTTGAATGTCATTTTGAGATAAATGGAGGAGATTTTTTTTTGGAGCACAGCAAAGAGCTTTGATGTCTCAGTGCTAATTAATTTTTTACACTAACAGTACCTTACTGAATTACTAGACAAGGGTTTGTCTTTTCGTTCATGCTGCATTTTTCTGCTCACTATGATTGTGACCCCTCCTTTATTTCTCACCCCTTTGTTTAAACAATTTCTTAGAGGGCAAAAATATATCTGAATTACAGGCTTCATGGGCAGTTGAACCTTCTGATATTCATAAGGATAGGGTGTCCTTCGGCATATAACCCTACTTTTATGCCTAAAGATATTTCTAATGTGGCCTTTAAACCAGTCTATTCATTTACCTACTTTTGCTGATCCCATTTATTTTTTTGGGTTCACAAGGGAAAGCTGTTTCAAAGCAAACTATTTCTAAGTGGTGTTGTTATATTGCCTTTTTGTTATTCTTCATGGAAAAAAGGATGTTCTGCTGGGATCAGACCCTCATCCCACTAGGCTACTGCCACATCTACTGCCTTTTAAGGGATATTTTGGCAACTACTGAGTTCAGTGCACACTTTTACTAAACATTACCATCTCAGAACATAGTACAGTTTTGTACCTACCATAAATGTAGATGTTGGATCTCGAACATCTACATTTATGGTAGGTACAAAACTGTACTTTCCAGGGTGTAATACTTTCTTGAAGGTGGACCAAAATTTGGGGGGTTGTGTTTTTGGTTATCCTAACCAAAAACACAACCCCCCCAAATTTTGGTCCACCTTCAAGAAAGTATTACACCCTGGAACCCCCCAAATTTTGGTCCACCTTCAAGAATGTATTACACCCTGGAACTCCTAGTACCCATAACCCTTGTCCAGACATCTTGCCCTTAGAAATTTGGGGGGTTGTGTTTTTGGTTATCCTGTGGGTTGAAGTAATCATATTTCTTATCAGCAGTAACTTGTTTTTGTCATGTTTCAAAATTGTTTGTAGTTCTGTAGGTGAGCTTGAGATTTATATTTTTGCCACTTTCTCCAAGTTTTGCCTCTCTTATACATTAATTGTCTACTAGAAGGGGATAGCCAGGGTGATTGGGTGAACTTAACTCTCCTTGTTTCTTATAGGAGCAAGGCTACTGAGAATGTTAAGAAATATTGTATTACATTTTAGAACAGAATTATCCAGTGGTAAGAAAAAGAGGATGGATCAATTAATGTTATAAAGGCGGTCATTGAAGATCTTAGAATTTAAATGTTAAAGGTTATGACAGTCTTTATAAAGATGTTGTTTAGGCATTTTGAGTCATGATTTGTTAGAGTACTTTAAAGTATACAAACTTCTTGTTCCCCAGATGCACGGGCTTCCCAAGATACATAAACACCCAACAAGCCTAAATTTAGACCTATTGTAGCAGGGGCTAAATGGCTCACTGAGCCTATCTCCATATATTTAGAAAAATAATTAAGAAAGATTTTGGATAGCAACCCCATAGTATTGAAAGATACAGAACATTTTTTGAAAGACCTATATAAAGCTACTATAGGGTCCAAAGGGGGAGGTGTTTGATGTTTTAGTCACTTTGGATGTGACGTCATTGTTCACATGCATTCTGAATCAGGAGGGAATTGCTATGACCAGAGCCTGTTTAGTGAGGGAGGGTAAGCACAGGATACAGGAAATAGATTTTTATTTGTATGATCTTAGAAATAGTGCTTGACCATAATGTGCTCTTGTTTAATGGAGTGTGTTATTGGCAAACAGTGGGTGTAGCAATGGTACGAGTTGTGCCAATTCCTATGCAAATTTAGTGATGATGCAATGGGAACAACAATGGATACAGAAAGGGGGGTAACTCTCCAGTTCAGTTTTACAGTTTTGTTGATGACCTTTTTATTGGATGGAAAGGGAGTGAAGTTGAGCTAATGGAATTTGTTGATGCTTTGAACACTGGTAACCATTTTTTAAAGTTTACATTGAATAAGTCATTGCAATCCATTGATTTCTTTGGATGTGACAGTTATAAAGGTTGAAGGTGGTATTTCTATGAAACTACATAGGAAAGAGTGTTATTGCCCATCCTTCTTGTTTAGAACAAGTATGCACCCCCCACACATATTTAATCACATAGTGGAAGGTCAAGCCCTGAAAGCCTCTATGTTGTCTTGTGAGAATATAGATTTTATGAAAGAAATTAATTTTTTGGAGGAAGCTTTTGTGAACGGGGATACAAGCGACAAGATATAGGAAAAATGCATGGGAAAGTAATGAATGAAAGGAGAGGTTGTGGTACCCCCTACTTTTCGGACCCTAACAGAGTCAGAAGAGGGGTTAGTCTTAATGAAGGAACAGTTCCTGTGGTATTAACTTTTACCAAGGGGGTAGATGAAATTAAGAAAATAATAAGTAGGAATTGGCACATCTTAACTGTGGATGAGAGGACGGGTGAGTTAGTGGGCAATAAACCCAGGTATAGTTTTAAGAATAGAAATAATCTTAAACAGCAACTCTGCTACCCTAGATCTTGTGATAGTATAGGTCCATTAGAAGCCTTGACCAGAAAGTGTGGATCATGTTTATACTGCACACATGTTGATGAGTCCAGATTCTTTAGGCACCCAGATAGTGGGCATTTATGGCACTTGAGGGTGGGAGCGAATTGCAATACACAGAATATTGTGCATGTTGCACAATGTGTCTGCTGTTTTAAGTTTTACGTAGGTAAAAACCAACAGACATCTTAGGGAAAGGATCAGGGACCACATATATTGTTATAAGAAGGGGCAGGATTATAGTGCAATAGCGAAGCACACACTAACAGAGGAAGAGTCACATACTTTTTTATTTTAGGTGTTGCATGTACAGTCGGAGAGTAAGAGATTGAGTGATGTAGTAAATGACACTGAAACTGTTGAGCTTCAGTGGATCCTGAGATTAGGAGCACATCGGGGGTTTGAGTTGAGCAATTGTTTCCCTTTAAAACCTGTTTTAAAAACTTTTAAAAGCTAGGAAATTACTGCTGTTGTCTTCTGCCACAGAGTTTTGATGCTGATTTTTTCAATAATTTTGTGTCTTTCAGCTTTTTCCCGGTTAGGGGTCGCCACAACGGAACTCAAGTCTGCTAATGATTGACAGTAGATTTTTACATGCTGGCTTGCCGGGCCTAACGCACAACCTTCAATGAAGGAATGCCCATTCACGCATGTCGCCACACAGAAGACTCTCTAACTGAGAATCGAACGGGCAACGTCTAACTGCGAGGCAACAATATTGAAATAAAATATATTGGTCTAAATCAGCAAACAGTGCCGAACAAAATGTTTACTTTAAAGCATAGTGAAAATGGAATACATATTGTAAAAACTGAAAAAAGCATGTGGGAGGTGATGGAATACCTTCTGAAACATGCAAATATTTACCTAAGGAAGATAAAAACTTACTCCTAAAGGTACAAACAGAACCCACGTCGGCAGCTAGAAAGAACAGCTAGTACACAATGCAATGGGTGTTACCAGCAGCCAATAAAATGTTAGATAAAAGGAAAAAAGTCCATATAATCAAATTGTCATTTATTCCACAAACTTCACAGAGTTTAGCGCTTTCTTTCGTAATCGAACTTCCTCAGAACTCATTTAATTAAAAACTCAAGCCAATTTAAATACCATCCTAATCCTACAGTTTAAAAATCACATGTCTTTTTCTACCAATGAAAACATTGAAACTTCATTTAAAATTCAATTGTTTTAACTTTAACACAGGGAGCAGGGATAAAGTGTCATTCAACTCTGGGTGATGAGTTGCATTTAAAACAATTTGCCACTTTAATTCCACCATGTCAAGATGTTCATCAACCATGATCCCGTGTACATCTTTCACTACCTTTTCCACCACCATGAATTTAAAACTATGGGAAAGATTTTTACTAATGTGTCTATATAAAGCATTATTTTGCTTACAATTTTTAATATCAGAAAAATTTTCATACATACGGTCACGTAACCTTCTCTTCGTCTTACCTATGTAAAAACTTGAACATTAGTTGCACATAGCAATATAGACCACATTTTTTGTGTCACAGTTAAATCTTCCCTTCACATAATATGTGACATTTCTTACTATAAAATAATCACTACACATTATACCTGGACACTGGGAACATGTGCCACATTTTTTGTGCCATTATTTTGCATACTATTAAAATTCTAAACATGCTTCCCTTCCAAATTTTGTTTCAACGACACCCCTCTTCTAAATACAAAAGTTGGTTTGCTACCTATTTTTTCTAAAATCATACCATACACATCTATATCACTAGCAATAATGCACCATTTTTTCTATTGTATTCCTAATGCTCTTACTATCCAGGCTGTAAGTAAGAATGCAACTCATACTATTATACCTCTCTATTTTATAACTATCCATGGTGGCAGATCCGCCAGTGCCTAAAAGTGGTAAAAATACACCATTCCGTCTTTTTCTCACAACCTCATCCTTTAATTCTACCAAAAATCTTGATGGATAACCTCTTTTTTCAAACATATCCAAAACTTTATCACATTCCCTCGTAAAAGTCTCCATATCAGAGACCATCCAAGCCATCCTCACCAGCTGGCCCTTCACAACTGCCTTCTTCTGATATTTTGGGTGCCAGCTGGTGAAGTGCAAATAAGTATTAGAAAAGGTAGGTTTCCTATAAACATTAGACACAAACCTACCCCCAATTCTATCCTTAGTTAATTCGATATCTAAATAATGAATACACTCACTGTTGAAGTGACTGGAAAAAGACAAAAAATCAACACTATTATCCAAGTAGACAAGGAATTGTTCCAACTTTTCAATGGTGTCATTCCATAAAAAAAAGATATTGTCCAAAAATCTAATATAGATCCCCCAAGATTTAACATATGGGCTGTTTAGGACAACTCTATCTTCCCACTCTGCCATTACATAGTTGGCAAACATGGGGGTGCATGCCGCCCCCATTGCCACACCTGTAACTTGCCTATATAATTGGCCTTCAAAGTGTATGTAATTATGTTTAAGGACCAATTCCATCAGACTGACCATTGCATTTACCCTCCAGTTAGTCATGTTGAACTGCTTAGTCACTTGCTGCTCAAAATATTCTAAACCCTCCCTATGAGGAATGACAGAAAAAAGATTCTTAACATCAATGGTGACAAAAATGCCTTCCAAACTAAAAGGTATCTCACTCATCTTAGACAAAAAGTCCCATGAATCTCTACATATGTGTTTAATGAGACCCACACCCTTTTTCAAGTTGAGATCTAAAAATCTTGCGATAGAAGATATCTTGGACCTACCCCCATCCACAATAGGTCTAAAAGGGTTTTTTTTATATCAGAATGTATTTTCAGTATTCCGAATATTTGGGCTATTTTTGGTTTATCATTCAACATATATTTATATTCATCATTTGAAATCTGCCCATCAGTAACCATGTCCAACAATATCCTATCTATCTTGGCATATGCAATATTAATTTCACAAACTGACACTTCCTCATAGGTTTCTGTAACTAACAATTGGTTCATTCTATTCAAGTAATCGATTTTATCTATTACAATCAAACCAGCCCCCTTATCTGGTTTCATCACCCTAATAGTGTGGTCATCACATACATATTTCAATAATTCTTTCTCTTGAATATTTAAATTGGCAAATTCACATTCACTTTTTTTGCCCAAAATATTTTGTATGTCGACCTCACAAACCTTCTCAAACTGCTGGATGACACCATGTAAAGGGAGTTAAAAACACTGGGTTTGTACAACACAGTGTTACCTCTAGTATTATTTGCTATAATTAAACTAAGGTTCAATTTGCGACAGTACAACTTAAGATCAAGTATACTTTCTTCAATATTTGCTCTCTTCGCAGGAACAAAAGATAGCCCCTTAGAGAGTACATTTGCATGTTTTACAGTCAAACTTTTTTGTGAATAATTAAATAACTTAAAGTCTCCTTCATCATTAAAAACAGTGGTATACGGTAAATAACTGCAGCCTGATCTGCTGCCAACACTAACCAGTTCATTTACCTCCGATACTACTGTTTCTGTTTCTTTGGTTTCACTCCCTCCCATTGATATTGCTCTTCCTGACCATTCACATATCTCTCTTTCTCTCTGTTCAGGATTCGCTCGGACCTGCAAATCCCACTATTCTCTAATATCTCTCTTTCTCTCTGTTCAGGATTCGCTCTGACCTGCGAATCCTTCCTGGGACAGAATTTTCATTTCCTGTATCTGGGGGCGGTACTTGCCTTCCTCCGTTCTTAAAGTTCCTTTTGCTGTCACCATGGAAACCAGGTGGCCGTGGATAGGCTGTATTATTGGAGTATTGCTCCAAGTCTCTATTTAGTTTTCGCATTTTATTTTGAAACAACTTGTTGCACTGTTGTTTAATTTTTAGAAACAAGTTGTTGTAATTGGTCTCATAGTTAAAAAATAATAAGTCAGTACGTATTTTTTTGTCCAGCTCATCAATAGATTTGGATAAGGTCTCAATCTCCAAACTATTGTATTTCACCATAATTTTCAAGATATCACAACCAGTTTTGTAAAATAATGCATACAATTCGGCCAGCATCTCAGGCTTATTCTCAACCCCATTTGGGAACCGCCATAACCTGAGACCTTCGGGAATACATTTCAGCTGAATACATTCTGCCAAATACACATTCTCAGCTTGCAGTCTCTTGTATTGAAACAATTGTTTATCTAAAGACTATAGCATATCAGCTAAACATTGCACTTGTTCACTGGAATCCACACCCCTACTTTTCGTACTTGCCTCCGCTTGCCCATTGATGACAAATTTATTCAATTTCCATTCATCTAGTATTGGCAGGCTGCTGGAGTTTAACCCACTTAGATGTTCTTTTTCACTCAGCTGTGACAATGGCAACCCCAAACTTGATACTGGGGATTCCACCATGCCTGTAGTGCTGGCCACCAGTTGAGACATTTATTTGTTAATAGAATTCACCTGCTCGAAAAGCATGGTTAAACTAACACCACCCTGGGTGTAAGTAATGTCCATAGAGCTGCCCACACTGGGTGAAGTAATTGAACCGACACTAAAAACTGATAAATAGACCAACCATCGAAATGAAACAAACAGAACCCACGTCAGCAGCTAGAAAAAACAGGTAGTACACAATGCAATGGGTGTTACCAGCAGACAATAAAATGTTGGATAAAAGGAAAAAAGTCCATTTAATCAAATTGTCATTTATTCCATAATCGAACTTCCTCATAAATGACAATTTGATTATATGGACTTTTTCTTTTATCCAACATTTTATTGGCTGCTGGTAGCACCCATTGCATTGTGTACTAGCTGTTTTTTCTAGCTGCCGACATGGGTTCTGTTTGTTTCATTTCGATGGTTGGTCTGTTCATCAGTTTTTTTCTCCTAAAGGTGTTTAGCATTCCCCAAGTCAAAAAATTATTATATCTATCCTTCATCTTATAAGCATGCTTTAAAATGCATTGCTGCACTTTGTATAGCAAATGTAAATAACACCCCCACAGAGATGGATATAACCTCATTAACATACACAGTAGCAAACTGCATAGTTTCTGATCAAAAAGTGCATTATTTTTGCATTTGCTTTTAATAATCAGATTACCTTGAAAGTTTCCTTGAAGCAGAAAACACCTGCCATGATATTCATGAAAAGCTGGACCCACTGTGCCTCATTACCTAAATTAGAGTATAAATTATTGTATTTCCATGCTAATTGCATCAACAGTAGATTCTTATATCATAGTAAGACTTGCAGTCAGCTATGTCTGACAGGTGAAACACCCTAAATTGAAAAGTAGCAAGTGCAATGAATGTAAGGATGTATCTGCTCTACCACAGAAGTATGCTGTTTTGATTACCCAGAATGCTTTACTGGCATATACAAATCATCCCCAATACCTATATTGACATTAGTTTGTGTGCAATCATAAAGAAAATCATGAGTGCTAAAACTAAAACATCAAAAATATGCTATAATCTTCATTTTGAACCCATTTATAGCTTTAATGCAAGGAGCACAAACAGAAATGAATGTAATTATAAAACAAAGATGTGTGAGAAGTATAGGAATACATTTCAATATGTTATTCATTTCAGTATTAAATGCTGATTATAAATTCTGTAACTAATTATGGGCTAAAAGACTACAAAGCATCTCTAACACTGTAGACTCTATACTCTGTCTGCCTATATAAAAGCACAGGCAACCTAGAGATGATGTAAAAAAAGTTCATAACTTTATATGTAATCCAAATAATCCCAAGACACCTTTAAAGATTTTTCATTTGAACTTGAGAAAACATCTGATAAGTTGTTGTGGTCCTAATTATTAAAACAATTAAAACATTCTTTTCAGATCTGCATTATAAATATTTTAAATAAAAAATAGAAAAAGATTTATGGAATTACAAAGACTAGCCCCTGGATTCACGAATCCTCCGTGTAAGACTTAATAAGTCTTACATGGAGGCTGCAGTTGAACGGTATGACATCAGCGTGCCATGAATATTCATGAGGGCACGCTGACTCAACTGTAACTATTACACGGACCGAGTATGAAAGCAGGGGGCATGTCCAACTGCCGAGCAGTCTAAATGTCCACGCCCCTGCAAGTGTAGTAAAAGCAAAATGGCAACACACAAGAGCGAGTTCGCTCAAATGTACTTGCACCCAACACCACACTCCCTGACACTGTAAACACCCATCACAGTTATAAAAAGTAAAATATATATATATTTTTTAAATCCACGATATAGCTGCCCGTATTTGCGCGTGTGTGCGCGTGTATGCCCATTGCTTAGCTATAGCTAGCAATTCCGACATGGAAGAGCATAAGAAAGAATGTTTATGCAAACCACACCAAATTGCAATAGCGTAATGGTAGAGCGTATGCACAAAGAAGAGGCATTCATGGTTCGAGTCCCACCACTCCCCTTCTTATTTATGTTTTAAATCAGTATTTGAAATAACACCAGACATATATGATTAAAATATTATTAAAAGCAGTGAAATGGCCAATGTATCAGTGAACAAAATAAATATTTTTAAAGGATCCAGATATATAATAACCTGCCGTTATGCAGCGCTTTACCCAGCTAAACAGAGGTGCCCATAGTTTAATAGCGCTTTACCCAGCTAAACAGAGGTGCCCATAGTTTAATAGCACTTTACCCAGCTAAACAGAGTTGCCCATAGTTTAATAGCACTTCACCCAGCGCAACAGAGTTGCCCAAAGTTTAAAAACACTTTACCCAGCGCAATGTGTTTCCGCGTACATGCGCGCTGCACCAACCAGGGCACCGGGGAGCAACGTAGGGCTAAGTTGCTTAAACGCAGCCACACCCCCTAGCCTGTCTAGACAGTATTAAAATAAAAGAATGACAAGGTTCAAACCCAGGACCCTGTGCATCATAATCAAAGTACAGAACCACTAAGCCATGACAGCTTAGGAGAAACAACCACTATTAGCATACATATACTTAGAAATTGTAGATTAACCATCACTAAGCAGGTCTGCAGTCAGCTTAGAATTCTCAAAAATGGCCAGTCACAAAAAATGTGGGAAATGCGGCATATTTAAGCCCCATACACGGGAATACTCGCCATAACTGATTGTAGCTCACATTTGCAGTCAGAATGGCAAGTGCAGGAGAGAGTTCACACTAACAAGCGCAGCGTTGGGGCATTGAGGAGTCGAAATACATGGTTTGGCTCCTTATCCACCGTCATGAGTCCAGACTCCTGCAGGGCCAGTTCCAAGGGACGGAATACAAGGCTGAGGCTTGGAACCGGTTAGCTCATGACCTCAACAATGTCACATGCATTCCTCGCACCAGTGAGCAGGTCCGTCCCCACCATGCAGACCTGAAGAGACAGAAGCAGGACTGCTTGAACCAATGGATCCAGGAGGCCAGTGGGATGCAGGATGCCCCACGACTGAGTATGTAGCCATGGAATGCAGTATGTAAGAATTGATAATTGGGTTTGTATAATGGATAGGTATGTCTCAATATCCCTTCATTTACTTCATAGCTGCAGGTCACCATGCTAAGAATCAGCAAGCCTATGCTGATAGGCTGCAAAGGCTGCACCACCAGGCAGGTTAGTGATTATTTTGCATATTTTGTTATATAAAATAGGGGAGAGAGTATAAATAAAGTGTTGTAGTACAATAATACAGCCATAAAATGGCCTGAATAAGTCCTCTGCATGTACTGTTATATGAAAATGCATACAGCTAGAAAAAGAGCGTAGTAACCCATTAAGAAAGGTAACATATGTCTGGAATAAAATCTCTGCAGGTACTGTCATATAAAATAAGTGACTGAGCCTGCAAAAGTGTGTTCTAACCCATTAATAAAGGTATAATATGTCTTGAATATGTCTGCCATATGCACTGTTATAACAAATAAAGGAGTGAGCCTGTGGAAAAGTGTGTAATGTCAGTAATAAAGGTTTAAAACCCAGAGTGTGTGTGTGTCACTTAGTTTGAAATGTTTTCGTACCCTTGCATTATACAAATAGTACTGTGTTAGAAAGTGCTGGAAACCCAGAGTTCTGCAGTCCCATCTAAAGTGGATGATGGAAGTGCTAGTAGCTGTGACGCATATATACAGTCCTCAACATTTAGTTACTGGCTGGCATGCATAAGTAAATCTGGCACACGAGTAGCATGCTAATATGCTCCCCAGAAATGTGAGTGTGATTCAATAAATGCAGGGTTCTATACAAATTGAAATGAAAATGTCATGTGAAAACATCCAGATATGTAGATAAAGAAATATAAATGCAACCATGAAATATGTAGCAGTAACAACTGCATATTGGACAGTTAGTATGTCAGATATAGGTCAAGTATATATTGAACTAGCCAAACCCACTACACAACCTAATGCATGGTGGCAAGTGTAATAATACATGTAGGGAATATACACCTGCAGTCACTAGGAATGTAGTGTAGAGTAAAAGTGTTTATAAGATATTAACTGAGGTTTTTTCTACACCCTACTGTTTGTGCATAAACCATGCAATTCCACACCTCAATTGGTATGTGTAATCTTAAATATTTGTTGGGACATATATCCTATTGTTTTATAAATATTTGCATGCATGCTGATGCATGTGCCCTGGTCAAACACCATGTTCATGGTGGCCTGTTGCTACCAAACATCCCTGCATGCTGTTGGAATATCTACTGTCATTCAAAATATGCATGTGTTATGCTTGCTGTTCAACTGTTGGAACCTTGGTGTGTTGGGTTAATGGGAATATTACTGCATGCTGTTACAACTAATCTGGAATGCTGTTGTTTATGTTGTAATTAAACACACCTAATCACAGAACGTATGGGAAGGCGGGTCCCAGCGGACCCACCTGTCCCTCCTCAGTTGGGGAGTGCACCTGGCACCAGCAGCTCCGGTGCCCAGCCCGGGCTCCCCTCCTCCATTGGTTCTGTGCCACCTTCGGGTGGAAGTGCTGCAGGAGATGGGGCTCATCCCCCCATGCAAGCATGGGTGGAGAAGGGCCACCTGTCACCCTTCAAAGGGTCCAGGCTGTGGTGCGTAGGGAGATCCAGCGTTCAGTCGCTGATCCCCTACACCAGCTTGAGGTGAGAGTGGCGCGTCTCTCAAGTGAGCATGCCCGTCCTACTCAGCCCCCAGCACAGCCACCCTCGGGGCTATGAAGGTGCAGTGGTGACTGCCCATGGGTGGAGATCTCAGTTCCACTGTTACCATCTGTGGGCTAATGGGCTTGTGATTTCCAAGCAACTTTCCCCGTCAGTTGTGTTCACCCACTTCATGTGTCAAATTCTGCTCCTGTATGCGTCTTGTTTGTCTTGTCTGTTTACCTCCCCAACCTGCCTCCCCAAATATACGTACATCCCCTACCTCACGTTCCACTCTCACCTGAAAAAAAAAATTAAAAATAAGGGCAATCTGTGCCCACAAAAAAATTACACCCCATACATAGCTTCCCATTTCGCACACATGTCCGCCAGACATGTAAACTGATAATTATAATTGGCAGTACAACATACTCTGATGTCCTCACCTCTCTCTCATGGGTGGAAGGTTGCAAATTTCACACCAAATTAAGAACATATGTGCAACTGTTGCTGGTAAAGAAATGGGCAGCTATGGGCCTTCCCTACACCCTTCCTGCACATCCCAGCTTGTTTTCCTACTGTCTTTCCCTCTTTGTGCCCCCTTTTTCACCACTTTCCTATCTCCCCATTTTCTTTTCTTTCAAAGAAATTAGCACAGGGGTTAGCGGGAGTAAGCACTTTTAAGCAGTAGTAAGCGGGTTTAAGCAAGTGTGCACATGTGTGCACTTAGCTAAGCATCATTAAGGGTCACGCAAACCCATGCAAACCCAAGCAAACCCGCTTACAACTGCTTAAAAGTGCCTTAGTCACTCTGTATGACAGGGCCCTTGTATTGCTTAGCAGCAAAATAAAATTCAACTGTCAGTCTCGAACCCCAGACCTTGGGCTCACCAGTCAGCATGAAGTACCACTACACCACAGTAGATATGCAGTAACTTGGTGCTGAAAGAAATATATCATGCATTACAATGAGTGACTGTAAAGGGAGAATAGGAATGGCATAACACAAATCATGTTTTGTGGCCTTTAACCAGCAAGTGTTGTGGAATTGCATGACATGACTGTGAAAAGACAACCAGCCATGCTAGTAGTGAATAATGTTACAGTAGCACCTTACAAACCACACACAGTATCAGAGCAGGATAAACACTGGCATATTTGAATAGGTCAGAGGCCAGACCTCCCAACTGTGACTGGTTAACAGGGATGTTCCTGATTTGCAAACAAATGTTAGCTGTGCCCCTCAAACTCCCTGTGAAATGTAGTAACAGTAGGCAGAAAGGTGGGGAATCCCACTTAATGATAAATGTCAATAAGTGAGAGTAGACACTGCTTGCATGTCAGAAAAGGTGTAGTAATACATATGCTCAGAATCCCCCAAAGTTGCAACTGCAAAATATCTGAAATATATCACAGGTGTATCCCACTGATATGTACCTTTCCCTGAGGCTGTTCAAATATATACCTGAGGGTATCTGAGGCCTGGAAGAGTCGGAAACACACAGGCATATCAGCCTGTCTGCTGTTAAACACTCTGCAAATAGCTGTAGAATGAATTCCACAAGCATGCCCTTATGTAGGAGTACAACACAGAAATATCAAAGGATGTAGCCATGTACTGCTAGCAACCACCTGTGACAATGCCATTGTTCAGGTGCTGAAAAGACTGCTGTGGTGCACAGTCAATGAATACTAGGCTACCCTCTGTCTACCATCTGGATATGTCCACAGGTGGGAGCTACTCAGACAGATTACTAGCCTTTATAGACTTACAGGTACACTGCAACTCTGCATTTTCAGCAAGATAAACATCACACAATAATAAATAATGCACTCTGCAGTTCTGCACCCCTACCCAAAGGTACTATATACTCGTGTAGTTAGGCACAACCAAGGGTGTAGGTAGGCATACAGAGTAGTGAAATATGTCCAGTTGTCCTGAGCAGACTGTGCTAATGTCAACACAAGCAAAGCACAAACTGTTCAGAAGTGAGTAACGTACTAATGACAGTATAGCAGTTCACAAACAGTGCATGTGCCTGATAATCATAATTGGTAGTACAATATACTTAGTTGTCCTCACCCCTCTCTCAGGGGTGGAAGGTTTCAAATATCCCTCCTAATGTATTGCATACGCACAGCTGTTGCTGGTAAAGAAATGGGCAGCTATGGACCTTCTCCACGCCCATCCTGTACATCCTGAGCTGGTTTCCCCTACTGTCTTCCCCTCTTTGTGCACCCTTTATCACCACATTCCTATCTCCCCATTTACTTTTCTGTCAAAGAAATGAGCACAGGGGTTAGCGGGAGTGAGCACTTGTAAACAGTACTAAGCGGGTTTGCACCAGTGTGCGCATGTGTGCGCTTAGCTTAGCATTGCTAAGATATGATAAGCTAAGTCAAGCTTAGTTTAGTATTGCTAAAATAAAATAAGTTAAGCTTAGCTTAGCATTGCTAAGTGTCACGCAAACTCGCTTACAACTGCTTAAAAGTGCCTTAGTCACTCTGTATGACAGGGCCCTTGCACTGCTCAGCAGCAAAATAAAATACCCTTGTCAGTCTCAAAACCCACACCCTGGACTCACCAGTCTGCATGACATACCACTAAACCACAGCAGATAAACAATAACTTGGTGCTGAAAGAAATATAACATGCATTGCAATGAGTGAATGTAAAGGGAAAATAGGAAAGCCATAGGAATACATTGCAATAACTACTGTTGTATGCCAGTTAATTCTCTAATTCGAAAAGAAAGTACATACTCCCATGTATATAGTGTTAGCATTAGGAGGTGTGAGTAAACCTACGGACTCAGAAGAGTGTACTGGAAGAAGCAACAGTCAGGTTTCAGTACAACATGCATTTCACTGGCTACAACCCAGCTTCAGATATGAGACATATACCAACCTTCTGACTGAGACAACAGTGTCCACATCAAACAAGCATGGTCCCCACCTTACAAAACTGAAAGGGCTATGCCTACCTAACCTATCATTTTATAGCAGTGTCCTGAAATCACAGTGAGAACTGCAATTACCACACAGCAGGCTGCATGCAATTACTAAATGGTGGGCACCAATTGGTGCAGAGGTCATCACATGCACATGTGCAGATACCTAGAAAAGCAGCCTGTATCTGCTGTCCACACATGCAATAATATCATTGCACCAACTGGGAGAGAGAGAGCGTGCGAGTGAGAGAGACAGACAGAGACAGGCAGACGGATACAAACAGCAACACACGGAGGAAACCAAAACCAAAAAAAAAAAAAAATACAACACCTACAACAGACGGAGGTGAGGAATACAAAGGTAATGTATGTAACAGATATGTATTTGCTGACATCCGAAAGATGTGTCTGAAGGGTACCCTACATACTGTGAATCATCCATATGTGGCAGCAGTCCGTATCTATATGCACATGCACATTTGCATAGGGCAAGGGACATACTGCAACTGTTAGTGAAGGCTGGACATATGTATGTTGTTGAAGGCTGTTATGTGCACATATGTATTTAGATTGTAGTGTGTGGCATTGCAGACAGCAAGCAGTCTTGGTATATGTCATGTGGTGATTAAACGCTGTGGGACTGAGCTACAGGCAGTGAGGCCTGCTACAGCTATACAGCCTGAGAACAGCAGAATGCATTCTGCACAACATTGTGCAGTAGTATTACATAACCATATGTCTCACAACTGTTGCATAATTGACATCTCCACCATGAATGGTGGGCAGTATATGTGCAGCTATATGTATGGATGTTTAGATGTATGTGTATATATACATGTATATGTGTGTGTGTGTGTGTGTATATATATATATATATATATATATATATATATATATATATATATATATATATATATATATATATATATATAGATATAGATATATACATATAGCTATATATAGATAGATATATAGAAATATAAGTATATAGAATTATAGATATATAGATCTATATATAGATATATACATATATACATATAAAGATAGATATAGATATATGTAGATATATATATATATATATATATATATATATATATATATATATATATATATATATATATATATGTAGAATATATGATATATATAGATATATATGGGTATATATGGATAAATATAGATATATAAATATATGAAGAAGTGGATGTTGGTGTTCTACGATGTATATATATATATATATATGTATATATATATATATGTATATATAGATATATATGGATATATATATCTATATATAGATATATAAATATATAGATTTATATAGATATATATGGATATATATGGATATATATAGATATATATAGATATGTATAGATATGTATGGATATGTATGGATATGTATGGATATGGATAGATATGTATAGATATGGATAGATGTATGTATATATATATATATATATATATATATATATATATATATAGAGAGAGAGAGAGAGGGAGGGAGACATGGGGTCATATGTACTGCAACAGGTGCCTGTTGTCCAAGGCATGGACTGAGCACCAGTGTTGATACTGCAGTGCCATACCCCATTCCAAAACAACTTACACAGTAACTGCCACGTAGGTGGTAGCCTGCCTAACACTGAAGGTGTCAGAAGGGAACACGGGACACAGGTGGACAGTAGGCTCCCCTTTGATAATCACAGTGCCACAGTAGTCATGTAATCTGTCTACGTAGTACGTGTCATCACAAAAGGTGTGTCATCTAGGGAAATATAGGTCAGTGTTCCCCTCTACTCATCACAATGCCCCATGTGGTATGTACCTCACATAACAACTACAGCAAGTGGAAAGGACACACACATAACTAACAAAGAGTAATACTGCCCTCAAACACATGCCCTATGCAGACTGACTCACAAAACCACAGCTAGAGTGTGTTGCATACCGCCCACCCAGAGGTTACCACTGCCGGACATACAGAGGTATGTCACACCCTTAGCAGTCGGCCAACCACCATGACAACACCTCACAATCCCTCCAGGCTGCATGACCTAGGGCCCTAATCCTTGTCACCTCACTAAACAGCACATGCTGGAGGTACAGGTTCCTATCCACAAATATGCCATACTCTGGACTAAACCAACCAGCATTAACAAACAAGGCTCCTCATTAGCAGATGTCATACATACCCCTGATGATTGTATTAGAGATAGGTAATATGCCCTGGGAGTCACCTCTGTGTATCTGGTTGACAGGAGCAAGTGAAATCACATTACATGTGTGTCAAAGGGCAGGGTAGCATATGGCTAGGCTGCTCTAGGCCCTAGGACCAATAGCGTATTACCTACATATGACACAGTGCACACACACATGTACTCAGTGCAATACCTGCTATGTGAGGTGGAATGAGTGTGACAGTGACTGTGTGCAAGGTTTGTAAAGGTGTGATAGCTTAGTGTGAGGTTGTGTCTGTCATGGTAGTTTGTGTCCTAGGTGTGAGGCCAGAGAAAGATGTGTCAGTTATTGGGATGCAGACATAGTAGGATGGCATATGTTGTGACATAGTTCCTTGTGTACGACTGTGGTGTCCCATTGTAGGCTGAAGCAATACATGAATGCTCAGTGGTGACTCCAGCTCACATATGAACTGTTGTACTACCTGAAGCTGTAGACCTAAACAGTACAGTGTGGTGTATGGTCACAGTCCCTGGTAACATTGTCTTGTGTGTTTCCTGTAGTCTGCACAGATTACATACCTCAGGCATAGGTATCTGTAAGTAGGAGCACACAGTACTATAAGGTACACAGGTAATGCTCATCTGTGTCGGCATACATCTGTGTGTTGTATGTATGTCTGATGTGTGTGTAATGATGCCTGTACCATGCCCGCAATCACATGTGTGTTACAGGGCATGTGTGTGCACCTAGCAACATGTATACTCTGTTACAGCAGTATGCCAGCTATATTAACAACCGTGCACATATGTTAGGTAGGGGTATGGCATCAAAGACTAGGGTGGCTTACTGGTAATACTGTAAATGTATATGACATTCATTGCATTGGATGACATATTTCTTCATGCATTAGCTTGATATATACCCCTGGGGTGAGGTTGTGCATTGTATCCCAAACAGTGTGCTGACTACTGGTATATACTGGTTTGTTATATGGAGTGTGGCAGGCACTGTCAGCCAGTTGTGGGTTGAGCACTGATATGTGGTATTGAATGTGTGTATCCTCTGATAGACAGATAGATGCTATATATGGCAGTTAAGTGATATCTGTACTTCATAATGTTAAGTGTGCCACATGACTTGCTCACACATATCATTTAATTGTCTTCCAGGGTTATGGCTCATCAACGTAATCCATTGTATACAGCTGCGGAGGAGCAGGAAATTCTGAACAGCCTGGTGCAGCATTATAACCTGCTTTTTTCCAGGGCCAGCCAGCACCAGCATGAGCATACTGCACTGTGGCAAGACCTTGTTTGCCGGGTAAATGACATAGACATGCATAACCGGACATATGAGCAGGTACGCTATCACTGCAGTGATTTAATTAGACATGTCTGGCGGTGTGTGTCTGATACCCATAGGCAACAGCTTGCCACAGGTGGTGGGGCAGCCATACATCCTCCCTCACCAGAGTGGAGGAGCTGCTCCTAAGCGTGGTGGCTCCTGGCCTACAGCAGCAACAGCATCACATGTGTCATCATGGAGGCCAGAGCCACCCAGCAGGATGATAACCACATCGCCACAACAGTCAGGAAATCCTTCTATGTGGCACACCTCATCATGAAGGGCTTTTCATCCAGAAAAAAGGAGGTCATTGTCCCACTGTACTCATCCCTCATTAGACCCATTATAGAATACAACGCCCCATTTGGTATGTACCTCTCACGACATCTGCAACAACTGGAAAGGCCTCAGAAATACCTCACTAAAAGAATCACAGGCTTAAAGCAGATGACCTACGCTGACCGCCTTAAAAAACTCCAGCTATACTCTGTCGCATATCGTCTACTCAGAGGCAATCTCTGCTTAACATACAAGGCCATGTCAAACCCAAAGCTGTTGAACATGCTACACTTAAAGAAATCCCAGTCCCTCAAAGCTACACGCTCCAGGGATCTAAACCTTGTCATCACAATAAACAAAACATGCTGGAGGGATAGGTTCCTGACCCAGAGACTCCCCAGACTCTGGAATAGATTGCCCATACATGTCAAGCAGAGTGCCTCTTTGGACCTCTTCAAGAGGAACCTTGACGATTGGATGGGAGAAAGGAAATTCACCCCAGGGATAACGTCAGTCGCCCTGCTAGACAGGGGTCCAGGAAAGTAAATAATGTGGAAAGAAATAGCCAGGGAATTGTTATGGCTAGGCTTGTATAGGCCCTAGGGCTGATAGCCTAGTACCAACC
The DNA here is from genome assembly GCF_019279795.1 of Protopterus annectens. Classification (NCBI taxonomy): domain Eukaryota; kingdom Metazoa; phylum Chordata; order Ceratodontiformes; family Protopteridae; genus Protopterus; species Protopterus annectens. The sequence continues at coordinate 511,191,165 of NC_056727.1, read as the reverse complement.
TATGAACCTATGAACCTATGACATGGAGCATGCAGGTAATATGCCCTAGCTGTAGATTACAGTTACCTGTATTGTTAGAATATGCATATGTGAGATGTGTACTGTGTGTTTAGCAGTTGTGCTGCCTATCATGTGCAATACTGATATTTGGAATAGTATCCATACACCTGTGACTGTTGACTGTTGTTCCACTGTCATTTAGCAGACTCACAGTAGCAATGCCACAGTTGTGGCCACTGACAAACTGTGTCATATTCTTGTAGGTCCCTCTGGTGTGACAGCAGGGCAGACGATACATGCTGATGAGTGTGTTAACAGTTTAATATTGGTAATGAAATGTGCATGTCATAGGTGAGGTGTAGGCCATGTACACGTAACACACCTACGCATAATGCATGCTGTGCATGTTTGCTGTGAGACATCAATCATCTCAGTAAAGTCAGGAGCTGCCTCAATCACATGCAATGCACAGTGCGGCAGGCACAATTGCGGCAACACTGTACTGCACATTGGATATGCATAGCTGCTACAGCTGTACACAACAGAACACGTTTATCATATGCAGTACACGAAAACATGCTACATCTGGCATTACCACACACCCGCTGTAAGGTCACACTTCAGTATCCCACATGTCATGCACACACACATGATGTACCTCAGGGGTAGAGGCCTATCATGGGGCTGTGCAACATTCTGCAACACATAACACAGTCATGTTAGGCAATGCTCCCTGTTGGGCACCTCACACACCCATGTACAAGGTGGTTGTGTAATTGTGAACATAGCCACGGCACTGCAGTTCAGGTACAGCATGCTAGGCGGTAGTCTTGCACAAATTAGTAGCTGTGAGTGACCACAAGATACATGTTGATGATGGCACAGGGTACTACACCCCATCCAGTTACAGTGACCACAGAACTACTCATAGCAGTCATTGCTTTGCACCTCAATGTTGTGTGTGTGCAAACATATGCACCTATATACAATATGCTTAGCATGTTGTGTGTGCTTACATATGCCAGTATACACAATATGCACAGCAGTCACCATCCAAACAAAGTGTCACATATATGTCCTGGAATGCTAGTGGGTGTATAGGTCACTTGACACACATTGGGTATGTGTGGTGTTTAATGTTGCAGTCGTGCAGCATGCCATGCCATGTCTGGCACCGACATATCTGCAATATGTCCCACACTCACCATAACCACTGTACACTGGCCATGTTGAGCATTGGGATTCCTTCACATCAACATGCACCACACATCCCATGTGTGTACATAGCATGCATGTGCTACACCCGTGCCCACTATTATCTGCTATGGACACAGACACTGTACTCAGACATGGATATCTATGTGTCACACAGATAACACATGCAGCCATGGCATGTATACTTGTGAGTGATGGTGCACAGGGCATTGCAGAGCTGATAATACCTGCACAGCAATGTTGTGTCCATGTACACATTGTGTTCCAGGGTGTAGCCAATCACTGAACAACTACACAGTTGCATCAAAGCCATATATACTGCCATTAAATAGGGCATCTACACTTGCACTGCATGGTCTTGTGCAACACATATTCTGCATGTTGACATGTGTGTGGCGACTGTTTACCTTGTGATACTGACACCCACCTTCACCCACTATAGAGTATGTGTTGGATTGCTGGTGTGTGTGTGTATGTGCTGTAGTGAGGAGTGTATTAGTGTTCATGTGTTCATGTGTTCATGTGTTCATGTGTGCATGTGTGCATGTGTTCATGTGTGCATGTGTGCATGTGTGCATGTGTTCATGTGCAGACAGTAAAGTGTGTTTCCTGTCTTCCTCTCACAGGTGCTGAGTTAGGGGTTGGTGAAAGCAGCAGGCAACCTGAAGCCACTACCACGAATAGTGGTGATGATGAGACATGTATTTTGGCACAGGAAGGTTTGACAGGGTCTGTCGTTGGGCCGCCAATCGACAGTACACAGCGTTCAACCCCATCTGTGCACACATTCATACTGTCAATACATCCCTCACCACCAATGGCCATAGGAGAGGGACAGCATACAGTTGGCATTGACCAGGAGAGTGTGGTACCCATGGCACTTGCATCCCCTCACAGCAGCCATAGCCATATTCCTGGAATGGTACCACATAGGCGGAGATCCAGGGGTTCACGGGGGAGCACCACTGGTCATATTGCCCCTGGCAGGCATGCCCTCACAGGTCTTATGACGTCCAGGGCATGCCTGTAATGCAGGCTCAGGCACGTATGGAATGGTACACCAGGCAGGGACTTAGGGCGCAGAGGGCACATTACACCACTATCAATGACAGCATCCGTGACCTTGCCGGTGCCATCCAGACTTACACCAAGGTCATTGATAGACGTTGGAGGGAGACATTAGATGCCCTCCACAATATGTCTTCCATGAGCTAGGACCATGCGGGACGGTTGCGACATCGACGTGGATACATGCCAGCAACAGCTGGCAGTGGTCGCGGACGGCCCACAGTTCACAGCTTCTCCCGTACTGGCAGTACCAGCCCCAGCAATGCTGGGGCTGGCCTGTCCATTGACCATCCCAGTAGACCATGTGCACATGGCTCTGGCCAGTCCCAGCAGGGACATGGGTCCAGTCATCATACCTCTGCCTCTGATGACAGTACCCAGTCAGGGTTGGTACCCGATACTGTCCATAGTAACCCTGCCAGGCACAGGTACTGTGTCCGTGGCCAGAGACAGTGATCTGTACAGCCTAGCAGGTACAGTCTGTGGCTGTCCCACAAACTACCATATATGGCATCCACATGGTAGAGCTGTGTGCATGCAGACACACACACATTAACCAAACAACTAGGGCTCACACATACACACACACATTACATCAACATTGGTCCATGCTGTACTGTTGTCCCTTACACACACACCCACACACACACACTCACACACACACACACACACACACACACACACACACACACACACACACACACACACACACACACAGATGTCGATTGGATGGGTCAGTGTCAGGCTCTGGCAAACAACAAAATGCCCTGTGCATATGATTGATGATACCTGTGTCGCCTATTGTCATCTGCAACATTGACAGAGGAACAGGCTAACATGGTGCTGATGCACAGGGTGACACTATAGCAGTGTAGCAATATTAGCAAGTTGTCAACAAGAAAGTGTAACGACATCCTTGTAGGTATATCTGAGTAGACATTATGCATCAAAGCTCTGATTAACAATGTAGCATTGTTTACACCACTGTTAGGTCTGAGTATGTATTGTCCACCCATGTGCCACTTGGCTGAAGTGTAATGTGTTGCCAGCATGTGTTAGTGAGTGGACAGTACATGTGTGATGTGTGCAGCACAGATTAGCAAGTGTACATCTGTGAACATGGTGGGTGCGCACTGTCTGCATGTATGTGCATAGTGGACACATGGGACATGTGACATACCCTGTCGTACACATTGTTAACATCTCATAGTATCTTTCAATGGCCAGTATGCATTCTACTACAGTTATGTACTAACATGGGTAGACATGTGTGTATGACATGAGTTGACACTATGCTGTGGGTGATACCGTTAATATCTGTCAATGATTTGCGGTCTGGTAGTATACACAACCTCAACAGCATGACTATAAGCAATCATTGGATGATGTCCTGACAAATGGCACACAGTCGTAGGGAACTCAGTAACAGTTGGATCCTTCTGGTGCTACACTATAACACTAACCAGTGGTAATGACCGCCACCCATTCCTGTGACCACACCTGTTTGGCATATAGCCCCCTTAGGTACATGCAAACACAGTAGGGATGTGTCCATCCAAATCTGGAAATGCATGCATTGGCCTATAATGTATTTCCTGGATGGGACGCATATCCTACACAAGAGTATCATACAGACAGATACCTGTTGTCTGATATATGCTGTATAGCAGTAAGCCGACTATGGCATAGTCATCCTCATGTACTATACATACTATCCCGTTAGTACCACACAGGTGGTAGCCCTCAACATGTATGTTGGGTACCAATGTGTACATACAGCCTCATGTTATGTCATGTGTCCCTTGGTATCGGCATATCCATAGGTATTGTGGAGTCCCAAGGTGTATCACATAAGACATTTGAGGCGTGAATGCATATCCACAAGGCAGTTGTACACCTATAAAGACTGTTCATCATTGGCAGTCATTGTTGTGTATGAACATGTCTGACATATACCCCAGGCATATACCCTCACTCACACTACTCAAGTAACTGTCATGGGTTTGTGTGGCACAGATGACCTTAGCCACAGAACACTACAGTGGACAGCCTTGTCACATACATACATATATGACCTACGATCTGAGAAGCAGCGGCACAACCTGTGAATGGAAACAAATGTATTCATGTAGTATGCAGGTTTCACACATATGTACTGATTGAGGGGACATGTACACATATATATTTGCCACGCAGATACCTGATGTGTGCGATGCACTTACTGTTGTAATCATAATATGTCATACCATAGTAAAATCAAAACCCACACCGCATTGACCAACAGTGAATCACACACAGTCAGCATTTGCAGGATTCTAGAGAGAGATGCATTAACACAGCACACTATTTGCTTTACTGGGGGGTTCCCTTCTCCGTCTGTATTTGTAGGATGGTGACATCATCAGTCTTTCCAAAGAGGAATGTACCTCTTTTAGTGTGTTTTCCCAGTCTCCAAAAAGGGCACTCTTTTCAAAGGCAATTGCACACATACACCCCCCCACACACACACACAGTCAGCATTTGCAGGATCCAAACCCCTACCTAACTATGTTATGATACTAGAGAACGATGTACTAACACAGCGCACTATTTGCTTTACTGGGTGGTTTCCCTTCTGCGTCTGTATTTGTAGGATGGTGACATCATCAGTCTTTCCAAAGAGGAATGTACCTCTTTTAGTGAGTTTTCCCAGTCTCCAAAAAGGGAACACCTCCCAAAGGAAACTGCACACATACACCCCCCCCAAAACACACACACACACACACACACACACACACACACACACACACACACACACACACACACACACACACACACAGTTTGCAGAATTCAACCCCCTACCTAACTATGTTATGATACTAGAGAGAGACGCATTAACATGGCACGCTATTTGCTTTACTGGCTGGTTTCCCTTCTCCTGCTGTATTTATAGGATGGTGACATCATCAGACTGGACATGGTGATGTGTGTACACTTTGTTTTATGCCATTCTAGGAATGGTCCATGTGGTTCAGCAGGTGTCAGCAGGTGTCAGCAGCTTGAACAAGACCTCATAATCCTTACCTTGTGTGATCTATCTGTGGACACATTGACATTCCGTCATATGTCAACACATATTTATGCACAGCTTGTTGGTTTTGTGGATACTACGTGTCTGGGATGTTGATAAAGGGCTATTCAAAGTCTATGTGAGACATGTGTAGATGTGTTCATTGATGTATATGTCCTGGGTGGCTGCCTTGCAAACATTCTAGCATGTTTGAGAACCATGATCCACACATGAACATACTACAGTTAGTAGGGTTGTGTGTATGTCAGCTTCCAATAGCTCTGTTTATGTCTGCAACCATGATGGACTCCATGACCTTGCAGATCAGACTTCATAGGCATACTGGACGTGACTTCCCATGGTGTGTTGTGCACCAACACTTGTGGGGAGTGCCATATGTTGCTGTGACACATTCATCCTGTGTAGGGGGTGAGGCTCAGCTGACTGTTCAGGTGCAGGATCTGTTTGTTCTGTAGTTTGTGCATGACACATATTGGGAATCAATGTATTCCACTTGCTGCCATGCTTTTGGCAGTGGGGGTAGCTGCTCATCCATTCTACATGTGATATGTCCTGGTATGATGATATGGACTATTGTCAGTGGGAGGTGGGTATGTACATATGGGCATGTCTGTCAGGATGTTGGCATTGTCAGTCAGGTACAGTTGGCCCTGACTCAGGACATATATGGGTGTACATTGCTATTTATGACATAGCTGAAGGAGGTGTCATGATTCAGTCTGGACTTCTTCTCAGCTACTCTTTACAAAACACCAACGAACATGAGCACTAATCCCTGTTATACTCTTTTACACACTTACACCTACTGATCCTTTGTGATCAGGCTACAGAGTATGTCATCATAATATCCTGGCATGTCCAGGGTCCGCTTCTCCAGTCTCTCCAGTCCAGCTGGTGAATATTGTGATATTGACACAATGTCACACCTGCCTCATGTACACAGACAACCCTCTCCTCCTCCCGACAAACTCAGATATGTGTGTGAGATGCACCTATATAGACATACAGGGTGCTGAACTCTCTCGACCCATGACTGGCACAGTCTATCAGGTGGTGAAGGTAACCACACACACCACATATCAGTCTCACATATCCTCTAGCGACAGCACTCAAACCACATTATCACACATAGACATACTCAGATGCTGTAAATGTACTCTGCCTAAGCAGCAGAGACCTCCAAAGCAGACACACACACACACACACACACACAGCTGCTACCCCACTACAATACCCACATATCACATAGTTCACAATGTTAGTGTGCCACACAGTAACTGCCCTTCGGGCTAAACAACACACCTAATACACTTGTAATAGGCGACACTTATTGTCAGACACACTGACATACCACTCACCAGCCCTAACAAGGGAATATTCACTTTGGGCTGTCTGTCGGGTGCCAGGATCTGCCACATAACACAGGCAATCAGGTCACTCCAAAGCAAGTACAGGACTGGCACCATCATTGTCCATGCTGGTGCGTAAAACCTCAGACGTTACTCCCTGGACCACATGACATGATACATGGAGGAACACTCTGATCATGTAGCCCATGCCAGTATAACCCTGACCTTGTCTAGCATCTTACACCCACCAATTATGATGTCACAGTATACAGACAAACATATCATGTTTAACAGTTGCCTAACAAATTTGTTTCATTCATAGGGGATACAGTGTCTGTCAGCCTGTGGTGACATGCTCAACATGCCACGTAGCTTCACTATGGACAGCTTGCACCTGTCACCCTTGGACTAATGCTGGCTAAGGCTCTTGCTACCACCATAGTGCCTTTTTTATGCAGGGCTCAAAATACAAACTCACCTCCATAGACATTACAGGTTAAATGAAACTAAGGGTAATGCTGTTCAACACCAGATGTGTTACCCTCATATTGCGGACACTCAGGACTCTCCTCAGTATGGAGGATAGCGATATCTGTGCACTAACAGACACCTGGTTCAGGCTCATTTATGCACACCAGCACTACCAGGTTATGTTTCATACCATGCTTTCCGACAACAAGACTTGGAACAGACAACACAACTAGGGGGAGTATCCATATACATCACAGATACACACACCTCCGGGTTAGTAGCACTTCACAAAGCATCACAGACCATACATATAAAACTACCATTGTGCAAAACTGCCTTTCAGTTTGTTGCCTGCTACAGACCACCCTCCCAAACTCAGGAACCACATTCGGCTTTCATGGGAACTATGGAGAATATTAAGGTCTCCACAAACACCATTATATTGGGTGACTTCATATACACAAATATTGACTGGGCATACTACTCAAGCCCCAACACCATCACCCAACAGTCGCTACAATTTGTAGACTCATATGCTATGGCACAACCAGTCAGCACAGCCACAATGGGGAATACATATTGGACCTGATCATCACCAACATGAGGACTCTATGTTCCACACCAGCGATATACCCCTCATTGGTAAGGTCAGAACATACATGTATCTCACTGGACATACATATACCCTCCACACACCCATCCTGGGTAATCTTGGTGAACTTCTCATGAGCTAATGTCTCACTTCACCAAAGCAAGGTAGTATCCTTCAGAGACCCTGAGACAGTGGCACATACGGCTCGCACTGCTGAATCCTTTACATACACATTCTATGGACACCTAGTGGACTGCATGGATTGTGCTATCCCAAATAACAACAGGACTCACTACTCCAATGGCAGGGGACCTGTCTGGTAGACCCCAGCCATTAATAAGCTGTACAACATCAGGAGGATGCTACTATATGATAGAGCACAATCCCAGACTGGGAAGGCATCTGTGATCTGTACTAGCAGACAGCTACGATCACACATGAACTTTTCTAAGGGCCGCTTCTACCAGACAATTGCACCAGACATGTAAGACTATCACACGGCCTTCTTCGGTTATGTCAGGTACCTGGGTGGACACTCACTGATATGCTGTCAGTTACTGCATACTGACTAAACGTACCTTGAACCCACTGGCATTGCCAACATCCTGGCAAACAGGTTCAGTGCAGATGTCTCCCCCCCATCCCCCCTAAGGAGCAACTATCCATCCCAACAGAGTATAACCTCCCTGACATCACACAGTAACAGGTGAGTGCTGCCCTGCCCAAAGTGTACATCACAGTATCAATGGGACCAGATGGTGTCCCAGCCTGCATCTTACACGAGCTTCATGACAGACGTAACCCTCACATTACATTACTGTTCAATATCGGAGTTACTACAGGATATGTACCCAAGGAATGGCGTACAGTGACAGTGGTCCCACTCCACAGAGTTGGTGCCACAACAGACCACAGACAATATTGCCCTATAAGCCTAACTAGCCTGTTCTACAAAGTTATGGAGTGTATTGTCATGGGACTCATACACATAGACATCGAGAACCTACAGACACTGTGTCCTACACATTTCAGCATTGTTGTGGGCAGATCTTGCCTCTTGAACCTGTTTGTATTCTTTAAATGGTTAACAGGCCCATCGACATAGGGACATTTGTCCACACAGCCTACCTGAACCTTGCAAAACCCTTCAACACAATAACCCACTGGGCCATTATGCATAGGCTCACCAGTGTTGATATGGACACATGTCTCACACAATGGATTGCTACCTGAATCAGGGATGGCACCCACATGATCAGAATTGCAGGTGCCATGTCTGACTATCCACCAGTTACACGTGGCATCCCACACGGCTCGGTCCTGGGACCTCTCTTGTTCAGTATATATTTGTCTGACGTACAGGCTACCACAGGGGGAGTATGACTGAACATGTTTGAACTTGACTGCAAACTGGGTGCCATGATCAACTCTCCAGCTGCCACATGCATACTCAAACAGGGTCTCACAGAGATGGATGACTGGTGCCTGAGCCATGGCCTACAGCTAAATGCCATTAGTTGCATAGTCATCCTCTTTGGGAATAACAACATGCCCACACATTACCACATAGGTAGTGTTAGGGGTTTGGGGACATGACTTGTTCGTACTGTCGCCTTTGACATTCATGTTGCCAAAGTGGTTGGACACACCTTCTATGTGGGCCACCTTATCCCATATGGTTTCACATCTAGATCGAGTGAGGTCATTTTGCCCCTATAATCATCACAACCATGCTTGGTTACAATGCCACATTTGGGGTGTACCTTACCCGACACCTGCAGCAACTGTACTGGCCACAGAAGTTCCTCACCAAGCAGATCTAGGGACTCACACAGATGCCCTGCACAGTTTGGATGCAGTAACTCCAGCTCTACTCATCCGCTTACCACCTACTAGGATATGATGTGTGCCTGTTGTTTACAGATATACCCAACCCAGAATTACTGGACATGCTCCACATCAGGATATCCAACTCCCTTGGAGCTACACACTCCAGTGACATATACCTCAGCACAGATGTTAATAGGACATGCTGGAGGGACAGATTCTTATCCCAGAGGCTCCACTCACTCCAGATTGTAATCCCAGTTTCACATAGGCAGAGCCACCCACTGACCACCTACAGGAGACATCTTGATGACTGTATGGGTGATCGTATGTTTACCCCTGGGATATTTTCTGTGTCCCTGCTAGACAGAGGCACACTAGCCTAAACGTACATGGGATATCTTGTCTGACCTACTATTCACACACACAGTGTAGTAATCTGACAGGGTTTGGAATGCCAAGCACACTCTGGCTAGGCTTGTACATGCCCTAGGACAGATAGCCTAGTATCGACCACTGAACCTATGGTAATGTTCAGAATGCACAATGTTTATTGCTGATACTGTTTGCAGGTCTTTATCATCTTTGCTTTACCAATTTCTATGAACAACTGCGGTATCTGCAGATCATATTTGATTATGACAGGGTTCCACTATATTATGGATGTGTCTGTTGTCATATAACTGTGTGCACAGGGCAGATTGTTGGATAGTGACAGGTTCCTGGGTTAACACATGCAACTGCCAGATATGCGTGGCCCACTGCTTTACTCAGACATGGCCTAAGTGTGTGAGCATGCCCAGTTCAGGCTTTCCGTGTTTTATTGCCTGACATTTATCTCATTTATTCAAGTGTGTGAGCATGCCCAGTGTGACCTTTCAGTATGTTGCTATCTGAGGTCCACTACATTTGTTGATGTGTGTGAACATGACCAATATTAACATTTACACTGTGTGTGTTGGAAGTCAGGTTCTGTTCTTACAGCAGGACTCACCTTTGTGTCATAACTCAACAGGGATTATGCTGTGCCTGCAGGGTTTCCATGAGATACTTTACATAGACTTATCAACATTCCTTCATACAGGCTGACCACTGCAATACTGTCATGGTTTAACGGCTCAGTACTTTGACTATAGTGCACAATATCCTGGATTTGAGGCCCATCACTGCTTTATATTTTCATACTGAGCAGACCAGACTGCTTAAGGGCCAGTTAAGCAAATATGAGCATGTTGGCTTTTGTTAAGCTATGCCCTACTTAGACCAGGCTTGTCCAACATTGCTCAATATTCACCAACATTGCTGGACATTGCCCAGTATTACTCAACATTGACCAAAGTTGAGCTAGTTGGTGTGTGCGATTTTGTTTGCATATACTACATGGTGGTAAATGCTGTTTAGCACTGCTTTATATTGCTTAACATATGGCAATCATGCCTTAGGTGGTGCTGCAGGGCTGCCTATGTCAGATGCACATACTACACTCCCTGTACATGTTTGAAAGCAGGTAGTGTGAACTTAGGCATCCCTTTTACTATATGTGTGAGTCAGAGAGAGGTATCATTTCCAGAGTTCCTACTGAGTCAGTGTATGTGCTATGCGTTGCCTCTTTGCCAAGGCCAAAGCATACTGGGCATTCCTCCTTCTGCCTACTGGTGCAGGCTCAGGTTGTTCCTCCTCTGAGTCACGCTCTGCCTGTGATGGCCTTGGCAATGGTGGGGGGCTGTTTGGCCCACCCCTATGCTGGTCCTGCTGCAGCTGTTTTTGCAGGATCATATTATGTAGCATAGCACATACCATGACAATTTGGGTACGTGTAGTTGGTGAGTATTGCAAGGCTCCACCAGATGTGTCCAGGCACCAGAATAGTGACTTGAGCAGCCCAAAAACACGCTCTATTACATTACGTGTTTGTGCGTGTGCTTCATTATGGCATTCCTGTTCAGGTGTGTGTGCATTTCTGATGGGTGTCATCAGCCACGGCTCCAGTACATAGCCAGCATCCCCCACTAAGTGACCATGTGGGATGTCCCCATTGGCAAATGTCTGGTACAGCTGCGTCAGATGCCAGATATGGGAATCATGGTAGCTTCCAGGGCAGCCTGCACACACATTCAGTATTATGCCCTGGGCATCACACATGACCTGGCAGTTGATGGAGGGGAAGCCCTTGCGGTTGAAGTAGACCCTACCCCGCTCCCCAGCTGGTGCTTTGATGTGCATGTGCGTGCAGTCTATTGCACCCACTACCTCAGGGTATTCCATTATTCGCTGGAAGAGACGCATATTGCTGGCCAATACCTCACGGGAATTGGGGAAATATACATGATCACCGACATGTGCTGACATGGCATCCAGGAACTGGTGCAGTATCCTGGATGCTGATGCCTGTGATATCCCCATCATATCACCAGTTGGTCTCTGGAAGGTACCTGTTGCTAATATTCTTAGGCCAACACATACCTTGGTTTCCACTGGGATGGGTTCCCCTCTGTTGGTTCTGTGTGTGAGGCGTGGCCTGCACAGCTCAACAATTTGCTGCAGGAGGTCTCTGTCCATTCTATAGCGCTCCACTATCTCCAACTCATGTAGCCCCTGGTAGGTCACCCTGGGCCTGTACACTCTTCTCCGTTTCCTCACTGTGGGTTGTCCAGCAGCATTTCCATTGTCACCACCCACAGCATGTTGCATATGTCGCCTTATAACAGCAATGGCAGCCCCTAACATTTCTTTGTCTCAGTAAAGATTTTTCAGTTTTCACTTCTATTAGCTTACTGCAGTGTCTGTTGTGAGAAACATAATGGACTGTTGTTTGCAGAGTTTTAAGTGCTAGGCTGGGCTGGGCTAGTGTACTGCCTGTGTAATTGCCTGATTCTGATTGTTTTCACCTGCTAGCTCTGCTAGTACTCCCTGGTAACTTCCTACTATTTGTTGTGCTTCCTTTTCCCTTTCTGTTTCCTCAGGGGGGAGCGCCGTGCACACAAGCGTAAACACGCGCACAGCAGCTAACACGCATGCACACATGCTTACACAGACTAAAACCTGCTTATTTGGGCTAAAATGCACGCACACCAGTGCAAACATGCTTACAACTGTTTAAACAGCCTTATACATGCTTACTCCGGCTTAAACACGCGCACTCACGCTTACACGCGTGCACTCTGTCTTACTCGGGTTTACAGGCGCTCACACACGCACATGCATGCTCAGCAAGAAACTTTGGTGTTATCTACAGCATACACCTTCCATTTCTTGCCTTTCCTTAGCCTACTTGTTGACACACCTCTTTCCATGATGTGTAAATTACAGCTGACACATGCCACTCTGCTCCAATGAGCTCCACTTCTTTCATACATACCCCCCTAGTGATGTCACCTATCTTCTACTCTGTTACTCCTCTTATCCTACTCATACACTCCACTGACTGTGCTCATTTGCTATGTAAACTTGCGATTCACTATCCTAAACCTCATTTACATAGGATTGCCTACTAATGTTTGGTTACATCTCTTAGACTGAGCTTCCCCCTTTAGCAACCTCTACTCGGTGGCCATGTTGTCTTCAGCCTGCCATTCCCTTGCATTGTACATTAACAATTTAAATAAGATCCACATTTTTGGGTTTTAATTTTTAGTATTCTGGGTTTTAGAGCGCAGCCCATTTGCGCGGTGCTGCGCTATGCTTAAACATCGGAAATCAGAGGAAAAAAATTATTTTTAATTTCATATTGCATCAGGAAACATTTCCAATGGCCGTATATTTGGCCATTGGCATGCTTCCTGCACTGGATGCAACCTTTATTTGGAGCTGTCACGGCTCTGTTTTGTTATTTGCAGAATGGTACTCAGTTGTCAACTGAGTATATTTCTGAAAATAACACTAATCTTACTCGGACAGGTTCGGGTTTCCTGAATCGCAAATCTACCTCATTTGCATACCTTTCGCCTGCAATTGAAGTAATTTGCATATCCCAGCCCTGTCCGTGTAAGAGCCATTTTAGGAGCTCTCTTGCACGCCCCTGCAGGCTGTTCCTGGATCGCTTGTCAGACATGATGGCTGCATGGAGTCTTACTCTACTCTTAGACTCCATGCAAGCCATCGTGAATCCAGCCCTAGCTCTTCTACAGCACAAAATAAAAATAGATGTTATATGACAGGGAGCTTCCACTATGAGTGGACTAATAGAAATTTATCAAGCTTCTACACCCCTAAACTTAACCCACCAGAAAATAACTATACAAAACCACTGTTGCTAGTGTTCTTTTGTTTTTTTTTTTTTTTTTTTGCGAAGGGGGAAAGTCTCTCACACTCCTCTCCTAAAGTATATATTCAACTAGTTATGCTATAAGAGCAGAAGGGGGCAAACTCCTGGAAATGGCATTTGGTACCTGCACAATCCCCTGACAATGCTGGCATTTCTGTTGAAAAAATAGTGGGGGAATCAAATTTCTGGGAGTTGAAGTAGAGAAATTAGCATTCATCAAGCAATAGTGTAATGTGACAGAGATATGTGGATCACCACACCTATTTATCAAATCTGTCTATATTGTGTAAACATCTTATAATAACTATGCATCCATCTCACTCTGTGCAGATAATGTACTTCATTAACTAATTTAACCTATGTAGTCCTTTTAAAACATTTTGCACAAATAAATCCAGTAAGTTCTCTAACCTATATGTGATCATCACCAAAATATCAGTTGGGTTACTTACAAATTGTATTTCTATACATAAATAGGTTTTATTTTTTGATGGTCTCCAGTCCTAAGAATTTATTAATTATTTTGCTGTTAAGTTCTACTCCAAAACATCTCTAACAAAGAAACATTCCAATAAATTATTTAATGGTGCATTTGAAGCATATCTGATATAAGTGATAGAGGATTTACAAAAGGGTCTGGGTTCCGTAACATTTACAGAATCTTGCACATTTCACCAATATCTATACAAAAGTTGCAGATAAGCCTATAATATGCAGAAATGCCTCAGTGAACTTGGAATATCTCTGCGCAAAACAGTATTGGCAACAGTACAGGCATACTGTCTAGCAGTCATGGCTAACCTGTAATTTATGAATAGTGTATCATAAACTGTGATCAATAATACTAAAGCTACAGAAATTATACAAATCCAGTGCAAGTTGCAGAACATATAAAGGAATACATATCTACAGCAATCTGTCTGGTAGGTCCACAAGCAGGCAGGCATAGATGTCTCAGTAAGTTGTGGACTAATAAAAAATACATTCACCAGAAAATACAGTATCCAGTAGAATCTCTAAAATTTCTAAAAAAGAATTAATAAAGGTTAAGAGCAATCACAGCCATTTCACCAGGGCTAACAGTCAGTAACAATGGGTGCGGGACATGTGTAGGGAACACAAGTGACACACACCAAAGGAAATAGGGAGATAATAAAGCAGATGTAGGGTATGGGTGAAGAATAGGGACACACAAGATGGAACAGGCAAATCTGTGGGATAGTCAGAGGGTTGTGGGTAATTTCTTTGGTAGGATTAGACCCCATACTTTTTTAGAGAATAGAAGGAAAGGAAAAGACAGGGAGATGGGAGGAGACAGGTATACACATATAACAGACTAGCTCTGTGCCATTAACTAAAACATAAACAACTAGCTAAGATGATAAGTACTTTGTATACTGTGATAAAGAAATCTGTATCCTGTCTAACTCTATGCCATTATACTGCCTATCATCCTTGCTAATATGTTATTAATGTTACATTTGTAGTAATCTCAGAAATAGTAATGGCAGTCTTGTACTTGTATGTAAATAGCCTATGTTTTTGTTAAGTTCTTTCAGCTCATTTACTGTACCTAATTATCAATGTAACTCTGTTGGAGCTTTTCTCCCCGGGCCTCTGCTGAAAAAGGACATGTATCCAGTCGGACCATCCCGGTTAACAAATGTAAAATAAAAATAAATAAATAAATATCACATGACATGGCAGCAAAGGTCAGAAGTAAACATACAGGAAAGGTAAGGTACACAGACAGCATATAACATGGGCAACAGAAAACTGAAAACAGGGTAGAGATGTATACTAGCCATGGTGAAATGTGGAAATGGATGTGTACCTATACATTACGACACTATGACATATTACAAACTGTGTGACAATCATACCTGAATGTGTATGACTGATGGCAGGTGCATGGTATGGCAGAAGAAATAGGGATCATAGTAAACACTGGATATTGAATACAGTACCCAAGTAGTCTGTCAGCAGTGCAAGTGTGTGCCAAGCAATGCAGAGATGAGCAAATGCAGCCCATGAAATGCTAGAGATGATCACAGAGGACAGAATATAGCCTCTGACCATACATGTAAAATGCAAACTACCAACCACGGTGCCAAACAGCAGTCCTGCAACAAAGTAACAAACTGTCTGCTCCTTACACAAGTAGGTGTGCACACCCAAACAGATGTGAAATGGAATACATATGTTACAGACATCCCCTGTCAGAGGCAACACATGCACGTAGAGGGATATGTGTGACCTTTATTGGCCTAGCAGGAACCTATCAGAAAGAAATGTCAATACACATAAACACACCAATAACATGGAATAATAAATGTCAGGAAATTTATGATTAATGCTATATAAGGAATGTGAGGTTGTGCACATGAAGTATGACAAATTATTTTGGGTAATATGTAACACACAAACATAACAAGAACAAAGATGTAATGCAAACAATAGCCAGCAACTTGTGTGTATGTCTTACATATGTATAATGGCCAAAGGGTTGGCACAAAGTGGCATTGTATTAATACAACTATATGATAATGGAATGCAAAGGAAGGTTAACACATGCCATTTATATATGCAAGATATATGCCAAACCTACAAAGGGTGAAGGGAGGTGGCAAAATGCATCCACATCAAGGAAGACATACCAGCAAAACAAAGTAGACAAAGAATAAAGCAGGGCAACACTATGTAAAGGGACATATTGCAAATGCATGTGTATTCCACATAGGGTGGTGTTAAAGTCACCCAAGCTACAATAAAGCAAATGGCAAATGTATGTCTCATGGGCAGATTGCATTGCTGATGGCACTAAACATAGCCATGTACAAATCACACACAGTAATGCACAATCATCAAGCAGCAAGAGGCATAGGTAAATAAGATAGGAATTAGTATCACATACACATATATACCATCATACCAATGTATAGTAAAAGGTGGAAAAACATCTATGGTGATTATATATATATATATATATATATATATATATATATATATATATATATATATATATATATATATATATATCACTGACCATGGGTATGATTGAACAAAGGACAGTCCTGTAAACAACAGTACAGCACAGAAACATGGATTAAATGATTGTTCACAGTTCCAAGGTACAATGCGCTTTCTGTGTTGATCAGAATATCAGAATATGTGTAGAGACATGTACGTAAACCAACGCATACTGTAAAATGTTGCTGAAATACGGGCGTGTATTTGAATAAGTGATGCATGTGGAAATATGACAGAAGCCAAAGAAGGCATTCTGTAATGTTGCTATAAAAAGCAACAATTCCATGGTGTATACATGAAAAATACAGTGGCAGTCTATGCATTAAATGAAGAAGGACTGCCCATATATAGCAGACAGACATAGTTGATATACCCTGGTACCATCATTGCCAACTACATTCCACACAAAAAAACAGTATGCCAGTGTGATAGCATGAAACAACAGTGTCACATAAAACACAGGAGTAAGGACATGTCCTGTTACTGAACTGACATGACCCAGCAACCCACAAAACATACCCATCTCACTGTGTTAGGTGTAAACTATAGGGAAAATATTGTTTGTGAGTTGCTGTCAATCCCACACAAATACAGAGGAACTCTTGCATCAGTAGTCACATGTTAAGTGCAAAATTCATAAATTTGACATACAGGACCACAGTATATTGGACAAAACAACAATATGCTGCATTGCATGAATAGGAGTGTGCACATACAAACAGACTTAAGGAATACCACATGTCCCCACATGGCGCAATTTATGTATTTCATGGACACCAGCATGATTACTGCATGTCAAATGTGGCAATGTGTGTCATGCTCCATGTGCAACATAATGCAAAATGTCACATGACACCTGCACTGTAATGTCAGACATGTATCACATATGCCTGACAGCAATATGCTATGCATGCAAAATTGTACTTATAAAGTATAGTTGTTTATATGGCAAACACTATGATGTGCACATAAAGAATGCAATAGACATTAAGTACTATGCCTCCAATGTGATCCCTGCATATGAGAAAAAAGGTATATCACCATACTTTACAGGAGTCATTAAAACCTACTTCTCACATTATATGGCCTATAAGGATTATGTATGAGGTGTATAACAAAAACAAGTGAGGCTAGCAGATATATAACCATGTGAATAACACATTACCAGTGTTCTATTATCTATATGCATGAATGATATTAATAGAGGCCCATATCTGGGCTACTATATCCATCACAGATGTAAAGAGATTACTCTAGTACATGACAGGGCATGCATTATGCAACTTATCTGTGGAAATCCTGCCATTAGCTGACTAATTGGTATGCAGTTATTATTATGCATTGCAAACATATGCACAACCTATCACAACATATTAAGACAAGCATACCATGACACTACAGCATGCAACAATGATGTGTCTACATTGCAAAGCAAGTTCTACACTGGCAGACCATAGCAAAACTAACAACATAACATAACTACTATGGCTTGTGATAGGTAATACTTAACACATGCTCAATCCATTTGCAAGTAGACTGTCTGCATGAATATTATTATTTCTATGTTCGTTGTATGTGTCAAGGTGTGAATATGTGAATCACCCACAACTGTAACACAGGTATCTGTGTAATTAATGAGTCATGTTAACAGCCCCCAAATAACCTATTGTATTATGAAGTCATAGGTAAGAGGAAAAATCATTGGGAAATAAAAAAGCTATATGCAAATAATATGAGCAATGCAACATGGTCATTGGCTGGCACAACAACACACAACACCCTAGAACAAATGGACAATCATTAACACAGTGATAGTATGTGACATACCAACCACTAAGGTATGTAGTATACACATTACTGTCTGTCAACTAATACACCAATGCCCTACATACATTTTTAGCAATCTCTATCCACGTAACTGCAAAATGCAAATAGTGTAATGCTGCTAGGTGATTATGTAATAGGCAGATATAAATGAAGAACATGAGTAGCTATGTGCACAACAGTTCCAAAACACAACACTGGCATGGTGTAACCAAAGAATCTCCAGTCTTGCAGGAAGAAGCACTAGACATGTTGAACTGAAATACATGCCAGACAGGTTCTGCCGTCAGCAGTCCAAATGCTGAAACAGCAGACACTCATTCATTATATGAATAGACAGACCTACAAGTGTGTCCCCCACCTACTGTGCAGCCAGCCATAAAAGTGCAACCAACTTGCTTGAGTAACAGGACAGGCTGAAACACTGTTACAGTAACATGAACTGTCTGTCATCTAGGTTACGGCGTACAATGAAAAACATGATCTTTAGCAAACATGCCCTGCTCCTATCTCAAATGTATTTTTTTAATGAAATGTATACTGTTAAGCACATGAATTATGACTATTGCAAGTTACCTTGCAGATATATGATGGGAAGTCTTGCATAAATAGTAGCATGCATGGAGCTGCAAACCAAGCCACTTCACTAAAAATGTTATAATCTATTATACGTAAAATAACATGGAAATGTCTAACACATACCTCTCTCCCTCTGCTGCTACTCCAGCCTGTGCATCCACTCAATGTGCAATGGATGATTCCTTACCCTGTTCTCATCACCTGCAAAAGGTACAAAACATATATTAATGGCAAAAACTAGGTACATATAAAAGGTACAAGGCATGTCTGAGTGGTAAAGACTATGTGAAATCCATTGAGAAGCACATGTTCTCTACCCCACCTGAAAAAGGTACAAAGCATGTATGAATGACAAAGGCTATCTGAAATACATTGATCAGCACATGTTCTCTATATTTTGCACTGACTAACATATCAGGTTTTGTGCATTCCTTTATTTCTGTGTTACACACAATGCTTTGCATACTGGACGATTACTGAACACAGACTGGAGGATGTGAGATTCAAAACCTGCGATTGTCAGCTTTATTCACATTCTAGCCCTGACATCTACCTACCTAGCTAATCAATCGTAGCTGTAATTGCATAGAGCAACTACAGTTAAAAAACTCAAAGGTATGACTATGCAGGGAAGGAGTAAAAACATGGATCAGGGCTTCCACATTATAGCATGGTTAAAGTACAGTCTAACTTTCCTTATGTACTGAGCATTTGTAAGACAAAACATGCAAGCCTAATTCCATGTCAGCACAAGGGTCACAACAAAAAATCACAACTTCAACATTTCATGGCTCAGAGTCTGGGACGTTTTAATTGAACACATAGCTGGTCTTAACAGACAACACTAGACTTCCTGTTCATCACATACATCAAAATATAGGTTAGGTACAAAGGCAGGAAGTGTCTTAATCAAATTAATTGTTACATACCAAATCATACCTAACAAATGTCCCTTATATTCGGGGACATCCCTGATATCGAGTCAAAGTATATATGTGTCCCCCTCACTCACTCCTAATAACACTAGGAGAAAGGTGGTGAATAGCACTTACTAAATAATGGCACTAAGTAGAGGTACTGAGCACCCTAACTTTGGCAACTGTATATTTCACATTCCTGTATACTGCCACTGAGACACATTAATAGTAGTAACATAGAAATGGTATCCCTGATTGTACTGATTATTTCTGAATTAGTCCCTGGTTATGTTGAAATGGTCCCTGATTAGCTGAGAGCTATGCTCCAAGTGTACAGGTGAAGTATCCCTCTATGGTCTAAGCCTTACACATGAAGCTATATTAACATAGCTGCTGTTGCCAGAAGCATTGTGGATAATGGAGATATCCTTAGTAATATGACAAACTCTGTAAGCATAAGCGTGTGCAAACTAACTGTCAACATAAGCAAGCAGGCATCTATACAAGCATTTTCAAAATGTTTATACAGATAGACAGATAAAAATGTAATGTAAGCTATCCACTATGTGGATTTGAACTCACATGTATCCATGATATATGTACACTAGTCTCTTGCATAACAAGTTGAGCTAGTAGATAACACCACACTTTTACTCATAAACTCATAAACTACTGTTGGATGTGTGTGCTTGTATTCCTGCAGATAATGGAGGAATACACACCTGTCTGACACCTAAGTGCTAAAGGCCTTCAAGTTCTACATACACTTGAGATGTCTAACAGCTGGATTGCATTAAGTTTTACAACACACGGCATTTGGTAGACATGCCAACCTGCTGTAGTAGTCTTACAGTAATGTATTAAACAGATATTTAACAATATTGTGCATTTTCTAAAGCAGAGTGGAATAATGTACGTCTGTATGAGTGAGCATTCACTCATACAGAAGTATACCGTGGGATGGTCTTGGAGTATTACTGATAATGGAAAGATATGTAGTCATCTGCAGCCTGGGCACTATAGGTATCAGGGAAATGTGGCCATGATGGATGTATAAAATGATGTACCATATAAGTTGGAAAACAAACAGGTCTTATGTTCAGTAGTGCGTACATCAAAAACAATTTTAAAGTAACAACAATGGGAATTGACCGTATAGTTGGGATAGAACACCCTAAATTTATTGTTTGAACAGATGAGCTAAGTCACAGCACAGCTAAGTAAGGACTTTAAAAGGAATATTTATGACATATGGGTCACAGATATATGCGTAATTTCCATAGGAATGTACAGATACACTGGGAATTTTGACACTTGCAATAGGCATCTGCTAGCTGGCTTCACACCTCAGTGACCCTCCATCGAAGATCCTCAATGCCCCTCTGATGCAGGTCATCATGCCTGTGGTGAACCTGCACTCCAGTCCAGTACATGCCAGGGTGATTTTCGTGCTCCCTTGCAATCCAGCATCAGATGGCAATCACGACAAACTTCTGTTGTTGCTTGCATGTGATGCTCCACTCCAGCATAGACAGTCAACATCTGAGTAGTCTCCTCCTCAGTCCAATTTGGCACAAAAACACGATGAAGCCTCCATGCAGTAGTCATGTCAATGATGCTTTTCAGATTATCATGATTCCAAAAATTGCTTGCTGAGGTCCCACTTAGTTTGCAGGTAGCAATGGTCTGATCTGTAAATGTATCAAAAATCACATTTTAAAAGTGGCACTTACAGGATGGTATCAGGTTACAGGCATGTGCTACACATGATCCAGTTTAATGACACCTTTTGAGCATATGCACAGAGCACCTACCCATTATGCCAAGCTACTGGTTAATGCGCTGAATTTTGAGACCTTACACAGATGGGATTCCAAAACCTTGAATGTTAATGAACCTCATTAATTATGTATCATACAAATGGGTCTTAAAAGGTGTGATCTTACTTTCAGGTATACCTGAATTACAGGTAGCTTCAAAGGTAATGTGGCACCTGCTGACAGTGCTTTGATGGGATACATTTCTCTCATTATGGACCTATGGTATTACTACTCCTTAGAAATGTATTTGCCTATGCTTACATTGTTGTTTTTAGGAGAATTTCTCTGCAATGCCAGATGTATGTGACTTATTGGAGGGTGTACAATTGACATGTATGCATACAGGTGGGTACATCTGCATCACTAAGAAACTAGGATTCCACATATGAACTTGTACAGATAAATGTAAAGAGCCCCAGTGAGCAGTACATACAGAAGCACTGACAAAACATAGTTATGTTTTGTCGGTGGCCTTGTACAGTCTATGGTATACTTACAGAAATCAACATGTTCCGAGAGTATCTGAATGTTGCATGTACATTGATTATGTTATTGATATTCATTGATGCTTAATAATACATGTACTATAAATAGTGCGTCAATAAAAATATATCCATGTTCTTGTCAGGTAACCTCGTACTGTCTGTGGTATGCTTACAAATAATGAGGCTTTCCAACGGTTTCCATAAATTGTGCACTCACTAATGCACAGATACTTTCTGATAACAGTAATAAAGTAATAGCTGTAACTGAATTTCATCTAATACAGATGAAATGGGGATCGCATTGACTGCTCACTGCTGATTGTGTTGAAATGTAGCTATTCATGCATAACAGTTCATGTTACTATGACTGCTTGATTGCCACAGGTTTTCTGTATAGGCACATGTTGCGTAACATCTATTGATAATACATGTCATTATTAGGATGTGTCACTCATCTTGTTTCCCATTAAAGACAAACAGACGGGGTAGTTTGTTTACATGCTTTATTACACAGGAACACATCAGGATAGATAGCAGCAATGCAAAATATAAACAAACTGATTAACTGAAAGACTTCACAGACCTACATGCTTACATCTCAACACCTTATTACAAAATGTTAGTCAGGCTCGCACGTGCTCAGTATTTATACACTTGTGCAAGCAACTAGAAAGCTTCTTAAAGGTGTACACACATATTGATCTACATCATCCCTCTTAAATGAATTGTCCACAGTACAATGACATACGAAAATAAATATGCAATGGTATAGACAATAAAAATAAACTCAACATTCATGTCCTTATGTCCAAGTTGCCATGTATCTGGAAAATGGTCTGGAAATACAACTTGATCTAGTGATATAACAATCAGAATTTGGTTTAGGAACAGGGACAGTCATCGGTGAGCAACTTGCTTTCAGGAGTTGTGGGATTGTTCTCAGGAACAAGGATATTTACTGGAATGTCCTCTGGAACTGGAACGCTGGATAACTCACTCTGAGATATCGAGTCTTTTTCGCAGGTATGATACTGCAGTACAGGCTCAGACACCAGGACCAAATATTTCCAATTCCACCTAAATTCTGCTCCTTGCGAGTCCACAATGTAAATCTCAGCTCTGGACATACACTTTTCATGATACCAATCCGATCAAAATCTCTGGACGTCTGCATCCTCACTATCTTCCCTTCTTGTAATGGATTGAGTGGCTTCTTTTTTGCTACAGGCTCTCGTTTCAGAACTCATCACTGTCTGAATCTAAAACAACTAGACTGGCTAGAATTTCCTAACCAGCTTCAATTTCACCAGCTTGCTATAGCCCACAAGACCCTGTATCAACCCACCAACACTCCAATACTCTCTAGCCTCATTACACCTTACAATAATCTTAAGAACTTACGCTCCTCAAACAAACTGCTGATCGATACTTCCAGATCCAACAACTCAGCAGGTGACTCCCTGTTCTCTAACACTGTTGGAAAACTATGGAATATACTACCCACTGAATTCACAACTCAGACTTCTCTTTCACTTTTAAAAAAAGAATCTAAAACTATTTCTCAATACACACTGGCTATGCTCTTGTACTAACCCTGATTAACTTTTTTCCTTTACACTAATAATCACTCTACATCTTTATAATCTTACCCTTAAGAATCAATATACCATGTTATTGCAAATAAAAATTATGTATATATGTATACTGTACCCTCTCTTGTACATTATCCTTTTTGCTGCTTACTGCTCATGTTATGCTCAATATGAGTATTGTATTTTGTACTTTTTAATAAATAATGTTTTTTATGTAACAATAGCTGTTTTTTTTAGCTTGGTCTGTTATGGCTTTCTATATTAATTTTGTATGAGTCTTGGAGCTTTTCTTCCCAGGCCTCTACTGAAAATGGACATGTATCCAGCTAGACTAGCCCAGTCAACAAATGTAAAATAAAAATAAAATAAAATTCTTCATCTTATCATAATAGGACTTCTGAGATAAGTGCTTCTTTAACAGATGTGCTTTCACTGATCTGCTGTTCTTGACATATGGAACAAATAATGAACTACTAATTGGTAGTGTGGTTTTGTTTTGTCTCGACAGTAGTCTCTATGCAGGGGAAACAAGATGTTTATCACGAGAAACATTTCTAAGATTCAAGAGATTCAAGAAAATATCACTATTGTCTTGTTTCAACTTCTCCAGTAATTGTTACGAACTTTGAACTGCACATTCTGCCAAACCAGTTGACTGTGGGTGCACAGGGCTACTTGTGACATGAGTAAAGTCCCAGTCATCAGCAAATCATTTGAATTGTAATGACAGTACTAGACACTAGATTAGGAAGTAGGTCAATCTTGAACTAATTAAAATAAGAGTCTACTAACACCAAATAATGTTGACCATTCTACTTGAAAATAGGTAGCTATTGCCGACCAAGGTAGTTGAGGACTCTGGTTTAGCTGAAGTGGTTTTCTGTTGATGTGGCTTAGTACTATTACATACAGAACAAGATGAAAGTACTCTTTCAATGTCCTGTGACACAGAAGGCCAAAATACTAGTCCTGTTGCCCTTCTTTTAGTAGAATCAATTCCTAGGTGGCCATGAGGCAAAACAGAAATATACTCTTGTTGCAAGGACTTTGCAACAATCACTTGTGGACCTTTTACGATGATACCATTGTCAAATAAAATCTCATCTCTCTAAAATAAGGTTGAACATCTACTGCTAAGCAAGATTGCTTTGACAGTCATCCTTGACTGATAAAGTAGTTGAGCTTCTGAAGAACTGGATCTGTGACTGTATGACTTCTAAGCTCATCAAGACGTGTAGAAGAAAAAAATTCTTACTTCCATGATTTCAAAATCAAGTTTCTCATTTTCATGGAATTTCTGGGTGATCTGGATAAGGTATCAGCAAGATAAGAAGTTTGCCTTTTGTGTAGACAAGATTTAAATTATATTTTTGCATTTTGAGCACCATGTATTTCAATCTGGCTGGAGCTGTGTGCATAGGCTTTCTCAAAGTAGTGACTAGAGGTTGGTGATCTGTTTCAATCTGTATAGGTCTATCATAAATATAATCATGGAACTTCAAACATGCAAACACAGTTGCCAAAAGCTCTTTCTCTATCTGCACACATTGCATTTCAGTCAGGGTCAGAGTTCTGGATACATAGGTTACTTGTCTACTCTCTTGAAGAATGACTGCACCAAGACCAAATTTCAAAGCATCACAAGAAAGAGTAACTGGATTGTGGACATCATAGCATCTGAGAGCTGGTGGACTGGCAATTCTCTGTTTCAGGACATCAAATGCTCTCTGGTGTTGTTCTAACCAGGACCAGGATACATCTTTGTGTGTCAGTTCTCTAAGCGGTGAAAGCTGGCTCAAATCTGGGATGGATTCGCCTAGGCAGTTAATCATGACAAGAAAACGTAGGGCTTGAACAATGTCTGGAGCTGGCATCTCAAGAATTGCAGTTTGCTTTGAAGGATCTGGGCATAAGCCTGAACTGGTAAATAAGTGACCAACATAAGTAACTTCTCATAGCCTCAACTTGCACTTCTGAGGATTCAGCTTAAGATTCGCTTTGTGTGCTCTTTCCAGAACTTTATTGAGGTTTCTGTCATGCTGACCTTCACTAATACCTCCTACTAGAATATTATCTACTATAACAGCACACAGATACCCAGAAAAAAAATGCTCCATTGCACGCTGAAAACATTACTGGCAGAATTTATCCCAAATGGCATTCTCAAAAATCTGTACCTGCCAAATGGAGTACTGAAAGTAGTTAGCAATGAAGATTTTCAGTCAAGCAAAATTTGCCAAAATGAACTCTTTGCATCCAAGACAGAAAAAACAGTGGCATTTGGCATAAGAGCAGCAATGTCTTCGACTGTACGCACTGGATGATGAGTTTTTTTCAGTGCTTTGTTCAAATCTTGTGTATCAATACATATTCTAATATCATCTGAGCTCTTTTTATGAGCAACAACCATGGAGGATACCCATTCAGTTGGTTCTTCAGCTGGACAAATTACACCTTGCTGCACCATTTTATCTAGCTCAACCTTGACTCTGTTCTGCATAGGTACTGGAACTTTCTAGGCTGGCCTGACAATTGGACTAAGTTCAGGGTCTAACTTCATGGAGTACACAACTGGGAATTTCATTAGTTTGTCTTCGAAAAGATCAGCACAGGTAGAAGAAATAGACTGGGTAAAGTTGGTCTTTTAAGCTAACATGGTGCACTTCCTTATTCCAATTTCATACTGTCTCTGAAGACTAATAATGACTGGACGTACCTTTTGACTATGTAAAATTGTAAGTCATAGCTGTTCTCAGCAGAGTGACATGGAAGCACTACTGAACCTTCAGTCTGAATTTCTTCACTACCATAAGCAACGAGCTTCGCACACTTTGCTAAATCAAGCTTCTCACCAGCATATACTTTAGCAAATGTTTCTTTTGACATAACATTGCACTTTGAACCTGTATCAACTTTGAGCTCTGTGGGTTTTCTATTTATCTGAACAGTACAAAATGCTTCATTCTTTGCCCATAATCTACTGCACTGTTTCATTAAGCACAGACACACCGTCAACATAAAAAGTAGGGTCACAGCTTTCTAATCGATCAACTTGTCTCTTTGAATGTTCTCATTTAATAAAAGAATGCCCTTTATCTGATTTACAAAACCTTTTGAAATGATTCCACTTACTGCATTTGTGGCATTGTTGACCAAAAGCTAAGCACTTTTCTGTTTTGGGGGTCATGACTGGCACCACAATTACGGCAACTGAATATGAAACTGGTATAGGCACATGCTTTGAGTTTGCTAACTCACTCTTATGCTCCACTGAGACTGTGCATACTCTGGAATTTGCTAGAAAAGTACGGGGTTTCCCAGTGACTGTTGCAAGGCTTACAGTTGTTGCCATGTACTTGGGCCTATTTCTTTTAACCACGTGCTGCATACTATCAACATGAACACTAGAAGATACTGGAAGCATACATTTCTCAATTGTAAGGATATCTGTGTGCTTTTCTGTGAGCTCATATATCTGACAAATCTAAATGGCCTTATTCAAAGTTAAATCACTGTCACAAAGCAAAATCTTTCTCACAGTATCATCTTTAACACCACACACATCTGTCTTTTATCAACTCATCCCTTAAGTCACCAAATCTGCAAGTTTTAGCCTTGTTTCTCAAGTCAGTTATATATGCTGCAAACGTTTTCCCAGGCTTTTGATCTCTTGTGTAAAATAAGTGCCCTTCCATTGTAATATTTGTTTGGGGGTTACACATTTCCCTAAATTTACATTTTAAGCACTTGGGGTCTTTCTTTGACTCAACCAGTACAACTATATGATGGTTCCCCCTCTCCTGCAAATACAGCAGGTGCCTACATAAATAAATGCTGTCTTTCTATGGCTTCTGAACCAGCTAAATTAAGCAGAATAAATGCCTTTGTATGGTCATCTTTATCTGAAAATACAGCTTGTATGAAAATATCATACTCTTGCTCACTCTTCACTTCTCTGCAACATTATTATCAAAGACAAGTAGACCAGGTTTTCAAAATCCATCTGCCATGCCAACAAATTATGCCCAAACACACTGAAAAATGGCTCTTGTAATTATGTACCAACATGTACACAGCCAGTAGTTGTAATAACATTCAAATGCATGATAAACTCTTCAAAATACTTTACTTAGTGAAATATGCTTTGAAATGGCTGTATTTTGTGAAATAACTGTACTGTAATGGCACAAACATGTGAACACTTCATACACCTCAGATATCTTGATTAGCTTTAATTAATGTGAAAAAGTACACCCTATAAGGTACTTCAAAAATGCAGTTGTTTTCCTTATTTTATACATTTTATGCAATTTGGACTTTATTTCAAACATTTTCCATAGTTATTTAAATAATCTTTCAATATGTCACAGTTTTGGACATTTCTTTTACTTAGAAATTTGTTGAGTGTTTTGTTTTGTATGTTGTGAATAAGAAATCAGTTAAGTAAGCTTTGATACCTGAATTACATTTCTGACCTGTTTTGGTGAATTAAATGTGCAGTGGGGATGATCCACTCTTGTATATTTCTCCACCTTTAACTGAGTGCTTTCTCAGTCCGAAGTCTGAATTTCTGGACCTCATTCTGACACAGTGTCGCTTGTCTTGTTTCCCATTAAAGACAAACAGGTGGGGGTAGTTAGTTTACATGCTTTGTTACAAAGAAATACATCAGGATAGATAGCAGCAATACAAAATATAAACAAACTGATTAACTAACAAACTACACAGACATACATGCTTGCATGTCAATAGCTTACTACAAAATGTCAGTCAAGCTTGCACATGCTCAGTATTTATACACTTGTGCAAGCTCCTAGAAAGTTTCTTAAAGGTGTACACACATATTAATCTACAGTATGTGTCTCACAAATTGCAGTTGTGTCTTGACAGCCATCTGACATTATTGGTTTACACGAGTTACGATGAGTATGTTAAGTTGTGAAGTGCACTCATATCATACTGAGCATGTGGCATGATGGTGGCATAGATGGCCTTCTACTTTTGTGATATCCACTGTAATGGGTTCAAATCCCACATACATCCTCTACAGGTATGACAAGTTATGATGTGCTCAGTGCATTACATAATCAGACATTGTTTTCATATCCCATATGTTGTTTTATATGTCACAATACTATACAGGACAAGGACTATTTTATATAATTTTGCAGTGCATATGAATGGAGAGACGGTCAACTGACATATGCTGTTGACATAATTATGTCCATATGTGGGCCCCCCCCATAGGAATCTTACCATGTTCATATAACTGTTTTCCAGATGGAAACAGACCTAGGGGCAATATTTTTTTTTCCACAAGAGAATAAAATCATAATTGATGCTCTGTGCCAACATGAACATAGACTCCTTGGATGGGTGGGGAATATTGTTTGGAGGAATGAAGTGTGGGCTGACCTTACCAACATGATCAATGCTGTGGGAGGTCACAATAGATCCCAGGATGCCTATCACTGATGGTGCTCTGACATGATCCTTTATGCAACCAACAGGATACACCAGTATGAGATGTCAAAGGATGCCACTGGTGATAGCCCACCATTGAGTGCCCTAGATAAACTGTCACAGTTTCTGGCATCCCTGCATACATCAAGCGGTGATCGATGTACATCTAGTTGTAGAAATGAAGCAGATGTGCCAGGCCACAGATGTAAGTCATACTTTGCATAGCATTGTTAAATATAGTGTACCTCAGTACAGATTGCGGTTGCATGCATATTCATGTCTTGTTTTTTTTTGTGTTGCAGCAGCAGAACAGTGCCATGCACATGGTTGCATACATGCTGACAGCAACCAAAGTAAGTGTAATGGCATGTTATCGTACAAGTGCAGCACATGCATAACACTTTCAGCAACATGTGTAACATTGTCTCTATACATTTGCACATGCCCATCCAATTTTGCACAGCAGCAAGACATGACATGTGAGTGTCTCCATATACTGTAATAGTGATCATTACCTGCCATTGTCTCTGTTTCCTGTCATGCCAGTGGTATATAATGACATTTTGATGTTTCCCTGCCATTGTAACCTACAGATACATCAGCAGGAGATATGAGTGGTGCAGGTGCACCTATGGAAAGACAAGGTATTACGGTTTCCAACATGTTCATACGCTGCAGTACTGTATAGCACACCTCTCATGTATGAAATTAATGACACTATTTTTCATACACAGGAACATCTGGCCAAGATGCTGACTGTATGTCAAGTGAGTATCACCATACCTTGTTACTGTGGTGTATATGTCATCATGCACCTCTGCCTGCATTCATGACTGTTACTTACCGATATGTTGTGCTTTTTTGTATTTTCCCACTACAGGAGCCACATTATGAAAGATGACACACTCACCACACAGGGAGGGTGTAACTGGTATGCTATTCCCTCTTTTTCCTACATGTCAGTGCTGTTTCTCCTATTGTTGTCCTCCATTAAAACTATGTCCTTCTACTCCTGCATAGGACAAATGCCATCAGCTCCTGAGCTGTGACTAACTGGTACGTGTCTATATTACCTACTGTGTGTTATAGATCTGTTAGAATGGCACATTCTGGCAAGGATGTGCTTAATAATCCTGTCTGGATGCCTTTGTTTCTCTTCAACAGTTGAATTTAAGCCCTTGTCTCTGGTGCTGGATTCCCACGTAGACATGTCATGTGTGTCTTTTGTTGTTATTCCTAATATATGTCAAATATGTTGCATATGTGACATAATTATCAACTCCCTACTATATAGGCTCTATGGATCACACTTGGAGATGACCTCCTGGTAAGTCCTTAGTATCTGTAGCATTGTAGTGGTATAACTGGGCCATATGTAAATACTGAGATCCAGCATGCGATATTTGTGCATTTATCTGACTTGTGTCATCTGTCTCTCATTTTAGCATATCCACTGCCTGCATCCTCGAATAGCCTTCCCCTCTTCCCAAGGTGGGATGTGATGTATCTCATTGTGCTAGCATGGTCTCCTGGCACACAGGACACAGATTTGGTGATACAGTCCAGCCCAGATTGTGATATTCATGTGGATGCAGCTATAGCCTCAGATATGGAGAAAAAACATGTCCAGCCATTCTGATGATATGGGGATATCAGATGTTGAATAGGATGATGCCCGTGCACCATAGTCCAATGTTGAGTCTGCTGGTGATGTTGACACTTCCCCACAACAGAGTGATACTGCTCAGTGCAGTATACATAGGCAAGTAGCTGGTGTGCATGGACATGTGTCAGAGGGGGCCCATCTACTCCTACAAGCAAATGAACATTCCCAGCAATGTCATACATCTGGTATTCATGCACTTGTCCATGTCACAGATCATGTTCCACACCAGCTGTATACATTGAATGAAGGACAGGAGTTCAGATCCAGTGAGGTCATGGTTTGCTGCTCAGAATGACAGCATATTATCTGTGGCATGGTCCACTGAATCCCTGGTTATGGCAGTGCTAGAACAGTGCTGTAGTACAAACTGGGTTTTGTGTGCCTTGACTTTGCTTAGTCAAATGCCACATGGGAGAGGCAGACCCCCTCTCAGTAGACCAACTCTTACCCATCAAGCATCAATGTCTATGCTGCAACTTGCATGCACATCTGCTGCTGGCCAATCCAGTGTGGGCCCAGCAGTCACGATCAGACAGTCAACTTGCATCCACGTTCCTTCCCACACTGTGTCTCCTCATACTGGTCACACCCCATCATCTCCTATGTAGAACAACATGAGGCAAGTGTTTCCATATATGACAGGGGCAGCCAGGACTGCTGTGTGAGCCATCAGAGTAGGCACCCTAGACTATGTTACAGTAACACTGACAGTTAATCCAGTATATCCTGTTGTGTCAGTCTGACCCTGTGGCAATGATGAATTTTGTGAAAACCACTTATGATTTCATCTGTCTGTGGTTGTTGTGAAGTCTGATGCCACAGTAGTCTGTCACTTTTACTGACCTAGGTCACCACATTCAGTACTTGATACTTTTCCCTACTTTACATTGTTATATGCTATTAGTAATATTTACAACAGCTCTGCATTATGTCCTGACTTGCTTTTCTGTTTGCATCATTTGCTAGTAGAGTGATAGGAATGGAGTTTACAAAAGTATGTCCCTCATTGTCTTTCATACACACATAAACCAGTATGAGTTTGTATGCATACTTGTGTCACTTAAGGCCCGAGTTGATGGTCCCTCTCATGACTGCTTTGTATATGTACATACTGTTATATGTTATGATTATGTTGTTATTCTAATGCTCGGTGTGTACATCTACTGGGTAATCCACATTAGATGCAATCTGTGCTACTGTTGAGTGGTAACACCTGAACATAAATGTTCAATCTGCAGTTTAATCTGCATACTTCTGTACATGTAGTTTGTCATGACTCAAAGGTGTATGTCAGACACTGCCGTGTTGCCTGATCCAGAACTTGTGGTCACACCCTCCAATGCCCATGTCTGTTTCCTCTGCCCCTATGTTCTCATGCTCATCCTCTGATAGATGTGGAACATCACCTTCATACATCTGGGGTTCTTGGTATAGGTCATCCACACCTGCAGTGGGAAAACCTCCATGTGTGGTTGTTAGCATATTGTTTAGCTTGGTGCACATAGTAATCAAGTGCTGCCTTTTCAGGTGTTTATTGCAATGCACCCCTGGATGTATCGAAACATTGGAATCTGGCTTTCAATACATAAAACATATGCTCTATGGTGTTTCTTGTTGTACCATGCACTCTATTGTACACCTCCTCTGCAGGGGTGGATGGTTCTATGTATGGGGTCATTGTCCATGGCTCGAGAGGATACCCATAGTCACCTGTTGTTGGGATGGTGAACATATATGTTGTCATCATACATAATGTTCACATGGAAGTATTCAGCATACATCCTAGCTGTGTTCCTTTAATTACTCAATAGTAGTCTGTCAGGTACTTCAACCATGTTGGAATGCAGCCCATGGACCACTTTCCCTCCATATTGTAGCATTGTGGCTGCTAGCAGGTTGTGTTGCCACAATATCTGTTATGCTGACATCTGTGCACACCACCTGATAATTCAGCAATGGCCACCTCTTTCTATTTATATATCTTTCTGTTTCTGGTTCACTGGTATCTTAATAGGGATGTGGATACAGTCTATTGCACCAAGAAGATGGGAGGAAGTTGGCAATATTATAGAACTAGTGCGTAACATTTCACTACTCCATGGGTATAGATGGGAAGTGTATATGTACATCTACCTTGGTGCACATTGCTGCCAGGAACTGTGCAAGAATGCAACTAACAGTTGTCTGTGACACTACTACAGAATATCCCATATGTTGTAGAAATGTCCCAGACACCAGTACATTTAGTCTCAGACAGACTTTGGTTTTGAGAGGTACGGGGTTACCTCATTCATAGTATATGTACAGACACCAGCTGTCTGTCTAAGCAGTACCTGTCAATAATTTCTTTATCTGACAGTTGGCTTAACTGTACCCTGGCTCTCTGTCTTATTGGCTGCCTTCTAGGATACAGAGCCATATCATCCTGTTTGGCTTGCAGTGACCGCAGCTTGTAGTTCACTCACTGCAGATAGAATTTTTTTCAATATTAATACAGATTCCATAGGATTTTGTGGATGATAGCTTGCTTTCCTTGCTTTGCTGTATGGCATTCTCCAAGGATATTGGAAACAGAGTAGGGGAAGGACTTTGTTTCATGCACTTTGTGTTCTGGAATCCGACGGGCATGCACAGAGTCCATAATTATCCTATGCTGAATAAGTAAGTACTCAGTCTGATTCCAGTGTGTCTTCTGAAAGCATGTCCACAACTGGTGGGCTGAAGTCTTTCTTTGATGTGCTGTGCTGTCTGCAACTATCTTTTGGAATCAAGCACAAGATCATAAACTGAACATTATAAAAATGACTCTTCAACCTAAATTGCTATATCAGATCTCAACCCAACCCAGTCTGTCTTCTGACAGATGGTTCAGATTCTACCAGAAGGAAATAATTACCTTTTAGTTACACCATCTAAAGTAAAACTTAACTCTAATGTACAATACAGAAGTAACAGTAGTGGTGGATTGCAATTCCGAAGCTTAGCTTTATGTTTCATTGCATGTTGCCATAACATGTTCTCATTATGGCTAGCAAAATATTATATTTCAGCATGAAAGCTATATGAAGTTGAAATTATAACCAAGTGAAACAGTAAAATAAAAATATAAATAAAAAAAAATTTTTTTAAAAAAAGAATGCTTTTTATTGAGTTGCTCTAAAAAGAAAAAATAAGGAAGAAAAGTAAACACATTTCAAAAGAAATACAGACAAGCTGATTTCCGAAAAGCATTCATGGGTGTTTTTTCTGACTGCGGTAATGAGGTACTAGAAGAAGTAGCAGGAATCAGGAAAACCAAACTCAAATGTTTTTCTGAAATCAGCTTGTCTGTGTTTCTTTTGCAAAGTGTTCACTCTTCTTCCTTATTTTCTTCTTTTTAGAGTGACTCAGTAAAACGCATTCTTTTTTTAAATTTTTTTTTATTTATATTTTTATTTTTTTCCTTTTTAGTTTTTTTCTAAGTATGTGTGTGAGAAGAAAAGATGCTGCTCCAAAGCCACAAAACAGTATTATAATAAACAAATGTAAGCGTTTTTGTTTCCAATGCTACAGAAACATCATCAGACAAACAGATACGCTACCTCTCATCCTTTAAATACCATAAAAATATCACTTCCCTAAGGGATAAACCTCACTTCTTTGAGGGGGTGGGGCCAAAGTGCAAGGCAGGTTATACAACATCTTATGCAACTTCTCACTTTCGAAGAAAGTTGGCGTCAAAATGCAAGATACAAAGTTACAAAACATTTTGTCACCTTCATAAAAGCCTAGTGCATTTTGAATACTAAAAGCTAAAAAACATATATACAAACATAGAAGTTAATGCCAATCATAAAATTGCATTAGTTGCTTTGTATACTAAAAATGCATGTCATTTCATAATAAAAATCAAACAATACCTGCTTTCAACTTTAAAATAGGTTTGATCACTATGTACTCATTAAGCCCTGGGGGGGGGGGGGGTGTAGTGGCATTTAAGAACTTGCCAATACAATTCCCTTTTCTCCACTAAGGTCTTCCAGTCACCCGCTGTGTCTTGTTCACCACCTTTTCCAACATAAATACAAATTTCTTAAAACCAGGACATGTGGTGGAATGTTTGTAAAGTGTATTACTTGTGTTTTTGCTCTTAATAGCATAAAGATGCTGATAAATTCTCATACATAAGGGGCCGTTGGTTTTGCCAATATAAAAAGCTGAACAGGATGAGAGGTAGTGTATCTGTCTGATGATGTTTCTGTAGCATTGGAAATGAAAGCACTTACATTTCTTTATTAAAATACCATGTTGTGGCTTTGGAGCAACATTTCGTCTTCTTGCAGTATCACTTTTCGCTGTTGGGCTTGGTTACTTGGTTCCTGTTTGTTTTTGCCTTCCACCATGTCGCAAACGGATATTTTCAGTGGTCCTAGAGTTGGGACTCTCAATTCAGCTTGCACTACTACTGCTATGGAACTAACTGCACTTAATAAGTGCATGGATGATTTAAAGCAATATGTGGATGTTCTTATAACTTCTTCCAATGCAAATGTTGTTCCTTGGAATAGAACAGCTTCTCCATGTTGTGATTTGTCCACAGAGCATATTCCAGCTTTGCAGCAGGACTGTGGGGAAGGAACATCTGCTGGTATGACAATTCACAGAAATCTTAACTTGGGAACATTGCATACAGGTACTGATTTATCTGTCAATACTCACAGTTTAAGTGATTTTTTTTTAAATCAACGTACAATTGTGATGGGGCAAGTAATTCTACTAGTCCTGTTTTTACAAGTAATGACAACAATGACAGTGAACTTACATTTAAACCAGATTGAGTAAAATGGAAAAAACTGGTTTTAAAATTTAAATCATTACAAATGGACAACTCATTTTTGAGACATTGTATTGCCAACAAGTGGGTCCCTAGAGGACTGCGCCTTTGGAAATACCCGAATGGTGTTAGATTCAGGTCTGTGTTTCATCTTTAACTGTTGGATTTTTTTGACAAAATAGGTTATACACTACTGGAACTCATTATCAAGTTGAATTTAAGGAACCTGAGTTCTACTGAAAAAGAAATTAAGAACTTAGACACACAGTTAAGAAATTACCTGCTTTTTAAGCATACTATTGGCAGTTTTCAATGTATTTTTGTCAAAGTGGCAAAACAGGAAAAGGTTTCTTTTTCCAGAAAACAGAAAAAAATCTTAAGGGACACTAAGGACTATACTAATAAGGATGTTTACCCTAGGGCCACCAAAAGTACTGGTATTTTCAGTTCCAATAATGACAACGGTGAAGATAATGATGGTGTTGACCCCAACAATGGTCAAGATAATGTTACTAATGACCAGAATGGCCCTCGGAGGTCCAAAAGAATTCAGGAAAGGTTCAGAAAAGGGGGGACGGTCACCCTACCTCCAGGGACAGTTAAAAAACACAGGTTTTTTGGAACTCTCATTGGAAAGACCCCAGAACTAGTAGTTGACAACACATTTGATGGTAATGACCATGTTGATGCATCTGATAATGTATACGAATTTCAAGGTTGTAAGATTTACAATTTTTCATCACTTCATGTTTCTCCTGTGTTTGGTTCATTGTTCCAACACATGTTTAAATATGTACCCTCTAACAAACCTGATTTGGTCGATGTGGTAACGGAACGTAAACTTTTTACCAGAAAATTGAACCTTAAATGTATTTTATCTCCTGATGAGCAAGAGTCTGATATTCTGTTACTGCGAACATCTAGTACCTTCAAACCCCACCCCATTAATTCCAAGTATACATCTTTTTGAACAATTATGTGAGCAAAGCATCAGGGACTGGCATTCTAACCATAGGAGGTATAAGTTCCACAACCTTTCAAGTGAAGAGAGGAAACTCATGCATAGACTTGCCAACAATTCCAGCATATGAATTATGAAACCAGACAAAGGGGGGGTGATGTCATCATGGACAGAATTTTGTACTCCTCAAAGATGTTGGAATTTTTACAAAATGGCAGATTTTTTGAGTTCTCACAAAATGAGGTGAGCATTGCTTATCATAGTATAGACCTCATTTTAGAAGACATAATTATTACATTTTATCTACCACTTCACATTAGAGAATTTCTGACTGTTTGCAAGCCTAAGATTCCAGGAATTTTCAGTATTCCCAAGATTCATAAGTCAGTTACTGACCCTCCATTGTGACCTATAGTGGCACCAGTGGGTTCAAAGACTGAACCATTGGCAACATTTGTTGACATTAAATTAAAAACTTTTTTTGTGAACAAAAGTCACATCTTAAAAGATTCATGGCACTTTTTGAACTTGTTTTCAGGGTGTCCATTTTTGCCTAATGCCCTACTGATGACCATCGATGTAAAGGACCTTTTTTCGGTTATGTCCCATGATGAAGGACTGGACTGGTTAGTCTTATATATTAGATTATGGAACTCGTCCTGACAAACAACTATGTATACTTTGAAGGGGAATACTACAAACAGCATACGGGCATTGCGATGGGGGCCACTTGTGCCGCCATCTTTGCCAATATGGTCCTATGGTTTTGGGAAACTAATTTTGCTTTATATTCAGTATTTGCACTTATGTTGGATCTGTAAAGGACTGCAAACAGCATATGGGTGTTGCAATGGGGGCCGCATGTGGCCCATCTTTGCCAATATGGTCCTATGGTTTTGGGAAACTAATTTTGTTTTAAATTCGGTATTTGCACTTATGTTGGGTTTGTATCTGAGATTTTTGGACAATATTTTTATTTTGTGGAAAGGAAGTTTGAGGACTTAGAAAATTGTATGGAATTCCTTAACCAATCTACTGATTTCTTGGAGTTTACTCATCACCATCATAATAACTCAATAGACTTTTTGGATATGACTCTTTATAAGAACTTGGAGAATTTCAGATATGAATCTAATATATATAGGAAACCAACCATTTCTAATGCCTACTTACATTTCTCTAGCAAGTATCCAATCTGACAAAAGAAAAATGTAGTAAAAGGTCAGTTAATCAGGCTATGTAGGTTGCTTTCAGACAGGGAAGTGCTCAAAATAGAGGTTGCAAAATTGGTTGGTATGTTCCTCGAAAGGGGTGACCCCAAAGATTTTTTGCATAGCACCATTGATTATGTTATGGAAAACAAGGATGTTAGATACAAGCCCCTTTTATGCAACAATGATGTAGATACCAGTTCTATTCATCTTGATGGTCAAGGAACTAACACTCAACAAGATCAGCATGTATTTGTTTTGCAATACAATCCAGGTATTTATTTATTACAGGACACTATTAAGAAACACTGGGCAACATTTTTGGATCATTGGGACTTTTGGGTAGGTTGGGCCTAGAATCCAAATTCATTTATAAAAATAACAAAAACTTTAAGGGTATTTTTGAAATCAACAAACAACAAATGAAAGGCCACACCAATGGGTGTGGAATGAAAAAATGTGGGGCCTGCTGACAATGCAGGTATATCCTGGAAGTTAGCAGTTTCCTTGTTCAAGGTTGCCCATTCTTGCTTACTGTTAAAGGTAAATATGACTGTAACACCAATGGGTTGTTTATATCAGTTTCTGTGCCACTTGTTCTGCTTTTTATATTGGCAAAACCATCAGCCCCTTACAAACGAGAATTTATCAGCATCTTTATGGTATTAAGAGCAAAAACACAAGTAATGCATTTTACAAATATTCCACCACCTGTCCTGGTTTTAGGAAATTTGTATTTGTTATGTTGGAAAAGACAGAGGGGGTGACTAGGAGACCTTAGTGGAGAAAAGAGAATTGTATACTGGCAAGTTCTCTTAAATGCCACTAACCCCCCCCCCCCCCTTCCAGGGCTTGATGAGTACATATCGATCAAACCTATTT
The DNA here is from genome assembly GCF_019279795.1 of Protopterus annectens. Classification (NCBI taxonomy): domain Eukaryota; kingdom Metazoa; phylum Chordata; order Ceratodontiformes; family Protopteridae; genus Protopterus; species Protopterus annectens. Next base: position 511,152,066 of record NC_056727.1, on the reverse strand, counting down.
TAAAGTTGAAAGCAGGTATTGTTTGATTTTTATTACGAAACAACATGCATTATTAGCAGGTATTGTTTGATTTTTATTATGAAACAACATGCATTTTTTAGTGTGCAACGCAACTAATGCAATGTTATTATTGGTATTAACTTTTATGTTTGTATATATATTTTTTAGCTTTTAGTATTCAAAATGCACTACAATTTTATGAAGGTAACAAAATGTTTTGTAACTTTGTATCTTGCATTTTGGCACCACCTTTCTTAGAAAGTGAGATGTTGCATAAGATGTTGTATAACATGCCTTGCACTTAGGCCCCACCCTCTCAAGGAAGTTCTGCTTTTTAAGGAAGTAATGCATTATAACTGCTGCTGCTAGTAATGACTATTACTTTGGAATACCTGTTACTGTGACTTGGAAATATTTTTTTCTCTCTCTTACACCTATACTCTTCTTACTTTGGTACCTCTCTACCCACTCTATTGCTAACCACCTCTGTTCTTTCTGTTACCTTTTGTTTCCTAACCCTCCTTTTCTTTTTTTGTATTGCAGCATTAAAGCCTAGTGCTCCTCATCGGGTGTCCCCTCCCTGCTGGCCTATCTCTCTTGTCTCCCAGAAGCTACAAAACAGGCCATTTGTGTCGGCACCCAGGAAGCACCCCTAGCTCCTCTTGAGTGATGGTTTTTGATTTCTAAACTCACCTATACTGGCTGTATGTCCATCTTGCTTAATTATTTTATGTTTTGTCCTCTGGTGGGCAGCACACACGTGGCACCAGCTTAGGTTGTGTTTGTCCCTTGCTTACCTGCATTATAGTAATTACCTCTTCCCCTTTATCTATTATTACTACTCCCTCCCGCCCCTGGTTGACCTGAAGTCCCCCTCGTCTGCTAGCCTTACTATTGCTGTGACGTTCCACTTGCCTTGCCTTTTCTGTTTCCTCACTGTCTCTCCATTACCTTTCTGGCTATTGCACTCCTTTCTCTATTCCCCCTACCTTATGGTTCACCAAACAACTATATCTTGAATATTTCTACTTACCTACTCTCAAATACCCCTCTCAGTGTCCCTCTGTAAACTGTACATTTTCTTACTTATACCTTGTACCTGTTATATTCTTGCATACTGCCTTCACCTTTCCATCTCTCTTTACCTAACTCTCCTATACTCACTGATTAAACTACGTATTATATGTAACTCGTAGTGATTCAGCTTCCCTGCTTAGCTGATTGATTACGCTCTCTTCTCTAACTGTTTCTGCCCCGCTTCGCTCCTCTCCCTACCCCCTTATCCCACCCACCCCACGTGCCCTTAGCCTTATACCTCACATACCCCACCCACTCTATATTTACACCTATCCCAGACTCCTACCTCATCTGTAACTCCCTCCCAACTCTACCCTCCTTAATTATCTCTCCTACCCACCCAAAGCTAATTACATACGCTGACTCTTCCATCTAGCTTCTCTTACTTATTCTACAATCTTAATCTAGGCCCCTTCATCTATTCCTTTCACTCTCACCTCAACATGTCCACTAAAGCTTATAAACCTCCACCCAAGACCTCTGTAACAGAAACTACTCTGTTAAAACTAACACTTATGCTCATTATTTCTCTTGCTCTCACACTACCCTACTTCCTGACCTGTTATGAATTAAATCCTAGCTACCACTTTAACTACTCTCCCAAACATACTGCCTCTGATTTTGAAAGCCTAAACTTCACTCATTTAAACATTACATCTACCTCTAGCTATCTCCTAGCCAGATATCATAGGCTGTCTCACATTAAAATTCAAAATCTCTGGTTTAGGAAACTAAAATACTTACTAAACTGTCCTAACAAAGCTTACCTGGAATTTAACCACTCTACCTTGGCAGATGGGGACATCCACCCCAACCCAGGGCCCTTAACTACTTCATCTGACACCATACCTGCTTCACTAAACTCATCCCTTCAACTACAAACCTCCAATGCAAATACTCTACTAATAGGGCACCTTAATATCCGTAGTGTCAATAACAAAATCACCCATCTCCACTCCCTTCTTGAATACCACTCCTTTGATATTCTCTGTTTGACTGAAACCTGGTTAAAACCCTACACTCAAGATAATGAAATCATTCCTCGAGGTTACAATATCTTGAGACTTGACCGCAAAACTAAAAAAGGCGGGGGAGTGGCACTACTATTTAAAACTGAACTAAATTTAACATTAGTACCCTATGATAACCTGGACATTACCAATACTGAACTTCTTATCTCAAAGCTACAACTAAACCCTAAAAAAGCAATCTATATTATCTGTATATATCTACCTCCTGGAAATAACTCTACCTCCATAGAAAATATCCTCAGTTGCGTCTCTTCCACCTACCCACAAGAAACTATAATACTTGGAGACCTCAACCTTGACTGGTCCTCAATAAACACTAATAACCCAACTTCTCATATTAATCTCCATGGCTTTACTCAGATAATAAACACCTCCACTAGGATCAACAAACCTAACAACAAAGAAAGTATTCTAGATTGGATTCTCATTAACAAACCTCAACTAAACTATCAGTCCGGAACGCTACCTGATGACTTTAGTGACCACAATCTAACCTATATTATAAGACAAAAAAATGCCTCTAACAATTCTCCTATGTATAAGACCCTACGTGATCTCAAATGCTTCAACCCTATTCAATTTAAAACTGAACTAAGTGCCTGCAACTGGAACCCACTTAAGACACTTCCTCTTGAAGAAGCTGTTCTATACTTTAACACCACATTCCTAACAATTCTAGATAATCACGCACCAAAACATTCCATCCGAATTAAATCTAAACCTGGCCCATGGCTATCTAAAGATACAAGACAAAAAATGTTACTTAGGAACAAATCTTGGAAAAAATGGTGAACCAGCAAATCTCCCATAGACCAACAGACCTTTAGGCACCTAAGAAACAGTACCAAAAGAGCTATCTTCTCGGATAAAAAGAATTATTATAGTAATCTCCAGCAAGCAAAACACAATAACCCTCAAAAATTCTGGTCAACCCTAAACAGACTCCTTCACCCTGGACAGACTACCACCCCATCCCCTTCTGGGTCTGAAAAGAATTCCTCCCTTGATACTGCCAATACTTTTCAACTCTTTCTTTATTGATACTATTAATTCCTTAGCCTCCCATCTCTCTAGTGATAACACTAGTATCCCTGATCTTACATCCCTCAAACTACCAACCTTTAGGCTTCAACCTATCTCCACTACCTTTATACAGAAATGTATCCACAAACTCAAACCATGTACCCCCTCGGCAGACCAGCTTCCATCTGAATTCCTTCAAAAAGCAGCCTCTGAAATAGCCTATCCCATATCCATCCTTATTAATAGAACTGTAAATGAAGCAACCATACCTGACATATGGAAAATCTCTCACATCATACCCTTACATAAAGGAGGTAACTCCTATGAATATTCTAATTATAGGCCCATAGCTCTCTTGTCCCCACTTGCAAAAATCATGGAAAAATGTGTGCACCATCAGTTAATGAACCACTTAATAACAAATAACATTCTCTCTAACTGTCAACATGGCTTTAGGCCTTTTCATAGCACAACTACCGCTATCCTCTCCTTTACAGACTTTATTAACAAGAATCGCAATAATAACATCCTGTCTTCAGCTCTTTTTATTGACCTGTCCAAAGCCTTTGACATGGTCAACCACTCTCTCCTCTTAAATATTCTCGAATCTCTATCCTTAGAATCTAAGGTTGTCCACTGGTTTAGATCCTATCTCACTAACAGGAAACAGGCCGTCCTCTGGGATAACAAACTCTCATCTCTTCTCCCAATTTCACTCGGAGTACCCCAAGGCTCTATTCTCGGACCCCTTCTTTTCTCCCTCTTTATAAATGACTTACAAGTAGCTATTCCACAAGCTACATGCATACAATATGCTGATGACTCCACACTAATTTGCTCTGCTAAATCCATTTCTGAACTTCAAACTATTACTCAAACTGTATTTTCCAAAGTTGAAACTTGGTTCTTAAAACGTTGTCTCCTCCTAAACGCAAAAAAAAACAAACTCTTACTTTTTAGGCCTACTACCAGACCCCCTACATTAGACTTCACTATCTTATCTAATAATGGAACCCTTATATCTCCTGACTCTACTACTAAACTGCTAGGAGTCACGATCGACAACAATCTTTCCTTTGACTGTCATATCAACAATACCATTAAATCTGTAAACAGGAAACTTGGCTCTCTCTATAGAATTAAAACTTTCTTAACCTCCCCAGCCAAACTTACTCTTGCTCACTCTCACCTTATTTCCACTCTTCTCTATGCCTCACCAATCTATACTAACCTCAAGAACAACAATCTCTCCAAACTGTCTACCACTTACAATAATATAGCTAGATTTGTTACTGGTAAGCCTTTCAGAACTCACCACTGTCTGAATCTGCAGCAACTTAACTGGCTTGAACTGACAAACATGCTGCTTCTTTCCCAACTCACGTTTGTCCAAAGAGCTTTCTACCAACCTCATAACACACCTGTACTTTCTAACCTCTTAACCCCTTATTCTAATCTGAACTCACTCCGCTCATCAAATAAACTGCTAGTTACCTTAACCAAATCTAATAACCTAGCTGGTGATTCCCTCTTCTCAAATTCCATTGGTAAACACTGGAATCAACTTCCTACTGAACTTACTTCCATTGCATCTACTGTTCTGTTTAAACAAAAACTTAGAATCTACCTTAAAAGCCACTGGATGTGCCCCTGCTCTAATCCTGATTGAAAGTTAATTTCCTTAGTTAATCTCTCTTTTTTTTCTCTCCCTATTCTTTTGTGCCTCCTGCTTTCTCCCTTACTTCTCTTCCACTACCATTTATGGACCTCTCCCCTATATCTTTCCTCTATATGGCTATGACTCTATTCCAGAAACCATATATCTTTTATAAATCTGCTCTCTCTATCTATCGTTATTTCCTTTTCCTTGGTCTTGCACATTTCTCTTCTTGTTTTAAAAGATGTAATAAGCCTTAACATGTTGCTATTTACATTGTCTAGGAATTTAAAGTCCTATTCTTTTGATAATTATGTTCATTGTCAACGTCCTATCAGAGTGTAATCTGTTATTTTTTTGCTCTTGTTATACCTCTTTTGTCTATATGTGGAGCTTTTCTCCCCGGGCCTCTGCTGAAAATGGAAATATATCCAGTTAGACTAGCCCGGTTAACAAATGTAAAATAAAATAAATAAATAAAATAAGGTTCATCCCTTAAGGAAATTATGTTTTTATGGTATTTAAAGGATGAGAGGTAGTGTATCTGTTTGTCTGATGATGTTTCTGTAGCAATGGAAACGAAAGCTCTTACATTTGTTTATTAAAGTACAGTTTTGTGGCTTTGGAGCAAAGTATTTTCTTCTTGCAGTATCACATTTCGCTGTTGGGCTTGGTTACTAAGTATGTGTGTGTGTGTGTGTATGTGTGTGTGTGTGTGTGTGTGTGTGTGTGTGTGTGTGTGTGTGTGTGTGTGTGTGCGCGTGCAAGTGTGTGTGTGTGTGTGTGTGTGTGTGTGTGTGTGTGTGTGTGTGTGTGTGTGTGTGCGTGTGTGTGTGTCTGTTTGTGTGTGTCTGTTTGTGTGAGACTGAGTGTGTTTCCCCAATTCCTAGATTTACCCTGTTATATTGATTTATGGACTCTATGTAGTTAAGCTACTGAACTAAATGGATGATTTAAGTAACAGTTTGTAGGATATACGCTGGCAAGCTGTTATATGCAATAGTTTGTACTTTTTTTTGCCACCCGTATGAATTCTTTATGGCTCATTTGAAAGATAAAGTCACAGCTGACATTTAGAGTTTGTGGCAGTCACAATCAGCCACTAGAATGGTGTAATCAAAAGGTCTATCTAGGTTATATTTGGAGAGAATTTTCAGTGTAAAAAACATCCACCTAAAGGTCTGCGCAAAACCTCCACAACCACAGGATTGTTAGTTTTAAATCTTCAGTGAAAACCCCTTATATTCCCTGGTGTTAATTGTCTCTGAAATAAATAGGCAAACTGTAACCTAAACAAAGCATTTATTTGCATATCTACAAAAGGTATTTTTGACATGATGGACATCTGACACCCATTTCTGTACAGAAGTCGCTTGGGGGTACATTTTGTCACCTTTACATGAAAATAACGGGCTGCGTTAAAAAACTGTTTCAGGAAGTGTCTCTATATGTTTGACTGTTTAAGTGTGCTTTCCTGACTGGGAGCTGAGGAGTGAATTGAGTGGTGAGGGTGGGATAGGGTTTGGTTTTCTTTCGGTAGCACCTGATGGGGAGGTGCAAATTGATTGCCTTCACTGGTGTTGAAAGACTCATGTCATGAGAGAATCCTCAGGATCAACATGTGAATTCCACCTGAGAGACACAATTGTCTGAGCCCAATGAGCACATGGGAAAGGGGTGGAGGCATTCTGACATCACAAGGGGTATTTATGTAAACCGAGTTCCAAATGCTGGATGTACATTACCATAAATTCCCTTAGTTTGAACTACTGAGATGAGTTGTTTTACTATGTCATGACTGCTGCAGAACTAGCTCCTTTTTATTTTTTTACAGAATTATTCAATTCAACTTTATTGTCATTTGTACTAGAGACAGTGTCACAAAGTACTATGAAATTCTTATTCTGCAAGTTTTCCAGCAACATATAAAAACAATGACAATTAACAAAATGAGGTAATCTAAGACAACAAATAGACAATAATATAAATACCAATATCAGTAAAAAACATATATCTGTGCAAAAGAGTGCATTTCTGCTAAAAAGCTTGTTTCCCTCCAAATGTGAACCAACCTGCAATACTGGAGAGAGAGGTAGTATGAGTTTCATTTAACAGTCTAATTGCTTGAGGTATAAACATGTCTTTCAGCCTGGTTGTTCTGACTGCCATGCTCATGCAATGTCTCCCTGATGGTAGCAGCATAAACAGTTTGTGTTGTGGGTGGGTAGTGTCCATGACAATGTTTTGGGCCCTCCCAAACATTCTTTAGTAGATTTTATTTATTTATTTCACATTTGTTAACCAGGTTGGTCCAACTGAGTTACAAAAAAAAACATTTTCAGTGAAGACCCAAGGAGAAAAGCTCCAATATGGAGATGTCCTCCAATGAATGGAGTGTTATTGCAATGATGTTTTGCACAGTTTTTATTAGCTGCTACAGATCCTTGTGATCCCATATTGTACTATTCCTGTATCATACTGTTATAGAGTGGGAGAGAATGATCTCAACTGTACATCTGTAGAAGTTGCTGAGGATGGTGGTAGGCATGCCAACCTTCCTCAGCCTTCTCAGAAAATACAGTCACTTCCAGCTTTTTCCTACCGGGTCTGTGATGTTATAAGTCCAGGTAAGGTCCTCAGAGACTATAGGTAAATGACAGATATTCTCAGATGCAGAAGTGGATGTATAACAAATCTACAGGGAAACTTGTCAGGAATTGCAAGTTAATTTTATTCTTAACAATGCAAGATCAGAACTAACACACTTAACAGGGCAAGTGTGTGTGTGTGTGTTGTGTATGTGTGCTTGTATGTCTATGTCTGTATGCGCATGTCTGTACATATCTGTTATTCTGAATGAATATGGTGTGTGTGTGTGTGTGTGTGTGTGTGTGTGTGTGTGTGTGTGTGTGTGTGTGTGTGTGTGTGTGTGTGTGTAGCAAATGATATAGGGAGATGTGAGAGCAGGCAACACCTACATCCAGTGGGAAGAAATCATTATAGCAATAACCAATGATGTTGATGTGGTATATTGAAGATTTACCCATGGTTGGTGTAGTTTAATTACGAAGGTGTAGCCTGAGTCATTAAATAAAGCCAACTGTGGGTAAGTCTTCAATATACCACACCACATAGTCGGTTATTGCTATTATATAATGACATTATTTAAGAAAAAACTACTTAATTTTCTTAAATAATGTCTTTTTATAATGGCTCAGTGGTGCCCGTGTGTGTTTTCTCCAGTATCATGGAGCTTTCCTGATGTACTGTGCATGCATATGAGACTTGCGTTCCCAAGATTACATCGTACATCAGTGCTGTGTAAAGCAAGCAATGGAGAAAGGAAGATCTCCATTGCTTTATTTTTTATTTTTATTTAATCATATTTTTTTTATTAAGAAACAAAGAAACTTGTAGACTTAACATTCGGAAAATAAAATAAAAGCATAACTAGATACGTTTCTTTAGTTTTGCAGAATGTACCTGATTATCCTTTTATTTTTCTTTGTGCCATCTCTCTTATTCCTTAAAGGTCTTCAATTTTGTAAATTTATCAAATAAAAGAAAGAAAAGCTAAATTTTTATGGGATATACTTATGGAAAAAAGTCCAAGCAACCAGACCTTTTTCATAGGTTCATAGGTTCATAGGTAGGTACTAGGCTATCAGCCCTGGGGCCTATACAAGCCCAGCCAAAAAGGTACCCTGGCTTTTGCCACCCAAGAAAATTATTTTCCTGTGCCACTGTCGAGCAGAGCCACAGAAGTGATCCCCGGGGTGAATTTCCTATTTCCCATCCAATCATCAAGATTTTTCTTGAAGAGTGCTAATGAGGAGCTTTGTTTGATATAGATAGGTAGTCTGTTCCAGAGTATGGGAAGTCTCTGGGACAGGAATCTATCCCTCCGGCATGTACTGTTTATTGTGGTGACAAGGTTTAGGTCCCTAGAGCGTGTAGCTCAGAGGAATTGGAATTTCTTTAAGTGGAGCATGTCCAACAGCTCTGGTTTTGACATAGCTTTGTATGTTAGGGAGAGATCACCTCTGAGTAGGCAATATGCAACGGAGTAAAGCTGGAGTTTTTTTAGACGGTCTACATAGGGCATCTGTTTGAGGCCGGTAATCCTCTTTTTGAGGTATTTCTGTGGCCTTTCCAGTTGTTGTAGATGTCTTGTGAGGTACATACCAACAGGGGTGTTGTACTCTGTAATGGATCTAATGAGTGATGAGTAGAGGGGAACAATGACCTCTTTTTTCTGGATGAGAAACCTTTTGTAATGAAGTGTGCCATATAGAAGGATTTCCTGACTACTGTGGCGATGTGATTATCGAAGGAGAGACTACTGTCCACCTGTGTCCGAAGGTCTCTTATCACACTTTCGGTGTTAAGTATACTACCATTCCATTGGTATATTCTCGGATTTACAACGGGCACTCTGATTGGGCTGACCAATCAGTGTAATCCTTTTTGAATATTTATGGACAGTCATTATTTAATATGCAGTACACAGTACTTCAGCATCCTGGACAGCTCAGATGCAGGAACAGCAACCAACCAATAGGAGGAGTATGACAGAACCACAGAAGGGAAGAGAGACAGAGGCACAAAGACAGCTTCAATAAATAATATTCTAATAAGCACTGAAGAAACAAGAATAATCGTTTTTTTTTCTCACAGAGTGGTTATTTTTTTCTAGAAAGAAATATGCAAAACATTTAATCAACTTATGCATCTCAAAAAGTATTTCTAAATATTATTAATCACATAGGTAAATTCCCTTTGGAAAAGACAAAATAGAAATTTTGAAAACTAGAACTCTTCTAAACATGTTATACTCTAGTACCTTTCAGTTTTATTACCATTTGTTAACTGTCTGCATTATTATTTAATTTAAAATAAGATAACCACTGCATTTAAGAATATGTTTTAAGAGAGGCATTAAATATATGGAAGGCATTTCTGGAACCAGTGATAAACGCACTGCATATACATCTCTAATGGACAAATTAAAGGCACTAATTAGGAGAAATCTTAACCCATCAATATATCAAATTGATATAAATTAAATCATTAACATATAAAGGGACAGATTCCAAAAGCTAGTTGCGGACAGTGCAGAATGCAGAAGGAAGACTTCAGCACACCAGCTGAGGATGTGATTTCAGAAGATACGCCACAAGCACTCCAAGTACTTAACTATTCAGCTTAGGATAATTACCGATTCAGTACACACCTGTCAGATTCCAAAACGCATTGTGTGCATGCAATGCAACTTAAATGCAGCAAACTGCAACACTGACTCTGTTTCCGAAATCCTCATTGAATGTCATACTACAAAGCAAGGAATGGAGGCTATTCTCATGGAATCCTATGGAATCCATAACAATACAGAAAAAAAAATGCTACCTTCAGTAAAAGAACTGCAAGGGTTGCAGTAATGGAAGCTATGGAGGAGGATATAGCTGTGCAGCCTAGAAGGCAGCCAGTTAGACAGAGAGTAACGATGCAGCTAAGCCAACTGTCAGATCAAGAAATCATTGACAAGTACTGCCTGGACAGACAGCTGGTGCAGGCTGTGTGCAACGTGTGTGCCCCACACATGTCTGTGTAGACACTGAGAGGCAACCCCATCCCTCTCAAAACAAAAATGTGTCTGAGCATCTGGGACATTCCAAAGATGCATGGAAGATGCTGTAGGAGCATCAAAGACAGCTGCCAGTCATATCCTGCCAAAATTCATGGCAGCAATGTGCAACAAGGTAGATGAATACATACACTTATGATCTACTCCTATGGAGTGGAGAACTTTTATGCACCAGTTCTATAATGTCACAAACTCCCCACATGTACTAGGTGCAACAGACTGCACCCATATTGCTATTAAGACCCCCCTGTATCCAAAAGGAGACAGATGCAGCAACAGAAAGGCGTGACCATCCTAGAACTGGCAGATTATGTATGCAGATGGCAGCATAACAAACATCATGGCAACACACACTGGAAGTGCCCATTATGTTGCTATATGGATGGAAAGTGGTCTGAGGGCTGCATTCTAGCAAGGTGAAATACCTGAGGGACTGCTACTGGGTAAGTACAGGAACACAGATCGGATGCAGGCTAAGGACATCCCTGTTAACATTTTCCATGATGACAACATATATGTTCACTCCCCATAACAGGTGACTGTGGTTATCCACTTCAGCTGTGGCTAATGATCCCATACAGATAATCATCAAACCCTCCAGTGGAGGCTTACAGCAGTCCACACACAACAACATGAAATACCCTTGAGTATGTCTTTGGTGTACTGAAAGTTAGTGTCAGGTGTCCAGATACATCCAGGGGCGCACTGTAATACACTCCTGAAAAGGCAACACAGATCATTACTGTGTGCGCCATGCTACACAATATCCTAACAGCAGCACACACCAGTCCTCCAGCTGCAGGTATAGGTGAACTACCCCAAAAACTCTAGATGTCTAAAGATGACCTTCCACAGCTATCCAAGAGGAGCAGGAGGACACGGGGCAGAAAAAAAAAGGCATGAGCAATGGAGGATGCAACACGTCCAGGTCCAGGTAACATGGCACAGTATGACATACATCTTTGAGTCATGACAAGCCATATCTATAGATGTACATAGATTAAACACTGATGTCCAGATGTTGCCCCACCACAGCAGTACATATTGCAACTATGGCAATTGCCCAGTAGATGTACACACTGAATATCAGACATAACAACATACTTCTAACATAACAGTATGAATATATATAAATCAATCACAACATAGATCATCAACTAAGTCCACAAGTGACACAGGTTTGCATACAGTGGTGTATGTGTGTGTGTGGCAGATAACAAGGTACATACCTCTGTGAAACACATTCCTATCTGTCCACTATCAAAATATGCAAACAGAAAAACAACTCAGGGCATAATGCAGAACTGTCGCCAATATCACAACTGTTGCCAATATCACAAGTATCATATATCAATGTAAAATATATATAAAGTATAATGTACTAATGGAGTCGCATATGGTTGCTAAAAATGTCAGATACCCGTGGCATCAGACTTCACAACAACCACAAACAGATGACCTTGTTTGTGGTCTGCACAACAATGACACTGCAGGACATTGTGGATCAGCTGTCACTGTCAATGTAATGCAGTCTAGGGTACCCACATTGATGGCTCCCACTGCTGTGCAATCTGCCCCTACCACCTATGGAAACACTTTGCTCAGGTTGCTCCACTGAAAAGAATGAAGGGGTGAGGCCAGCATGTAAATACATACTGTGGGAAGGAGCATGAGTGTGAGTTGACTGTCTGGTCATGGCTACAGGGCCCTCAAAGGTTCATAGGTTCATAGGTCAGTACTAGGCTATCGGTCCTAGGGCCTATACAAGCCTAGCCATAACAATTCCCTGGCTATTTCTTCCCACAATATTTACTTCCCTGGACCCTTGTCTAGCAGGGTGACTGACGTGATCCCCAGGGGGAATTTCCTATCTCCCATCCAATTGTCAAGGTTCCTTTTGAAGCGGGCTAAAGAGTCACTCTGCTTGACATGTATGGGCAGTCTATTCCAGAATCTGGGGAATCTCTGGGTCAGGAACCTATCCCTCCAGCATGTTTTGCTCATTGTGATAACAAGGTTTAGATCCCGGGAGCATGTGGCTCTGAGGGATTGGGATTTCTTTAAGTGTAGCATGTCCAGCAGCTCTGGGTTTGACATGACCTTGTATGTTAAGCAGAGATCATCTCTGAGTAGACAATATGCGACAGAGTATAGCTGGAGATTTTTTAGATGGTCAGCATAGGGCATCTGCTTTAGGCCTGTGATTCTTTTAGTGAGGTATTTCTACAGCCTTTCCAGTTGTTGCAGATGTCTTGAGAGGTACATACCAAATGAGGCGTTGTATTCTATAATGGGTCTAATGAGGGATGAGTACAGTGGGACACTGACTTCCTTTTTTTCTGGATGAAAAGCCCTTAGTGATTAGGTGTGCCACATAGAAGGATTTCCTGACTGTTGTGGCAATGTGGTTATTGAAGCTGAGACCACTGTCCACCTGTGTCCCTAAGTCTCTTATCACACTTTCAGTGTTTAGTGTACTGCCACCTATATGGTAATTCATGGGTATATGTTTTTTTTCCCAAAGGGGATAACTATACATTTCTTGGCATTGAGCTTGAGCCCATGGCTCTGGCACCAAGCATCTGTTTCTGTAAGGCCCTTTTGTAGAATATCCACATAATTTGGGGATTCAATAATGGCTCCCAGTTTGCAGTCATCTGCTAACTTTGTTTTCCAGAGTCCCTTAGTGTTGGCCTGTACTTCAGAGAAGTAGATGCCAAACAAGAGCAGTCCCAGGAATGAACCCTGTGGTACTCCACTTGTCACTTGTCTGGAGCTGGATTTGGAGTCCGCTATTTCTACAGTGTGGATTCTGTCAGTAAGCCAGTTGGCAACCCATAGAGTGATGTAGGGATTAATGCCCAGCTTAGTAAGTTTATCTATGGTATCAGATGAGTAAGCAGCAAAAGTTTGTGCATGTTGCCTCATAGACATTGATGCAAACGGGCAAGGGTTCATATGCTGATTGGTGGCCTGCCTCTCCCATGTGGCACTCAACTAAGCACAGTCAGGGCATGCAGAACCCTGATCATAATACAGCACTGCTGTAGTACTGCCATAACCATGGATTCATTGGACCCTGCCATAGATAACATGTTTTCATTCTGTGTAGCCAATGCCACCATGACCTCACTGTGTCTGTGCTCCTGTCCTTCATGCAGCACACCCAGCTGGTGTACAACATAATCCTTAGCACAGGCAAGTGTATGGATGTCAGATCCATGACATTGCTGGGAATGGTTATTTGCCTGTAGGAGTAGTGGACACCCTCTGACATGTGCCCATGCACACCAGCTACCTGCCTACATCTACTGTGATGAGCAGTATCAGCATGTTGTGGGGCAGTGTCAACATAACCAGCAGACTCACCATGAGGATGTGGTCCACAGGCCTCATTCTGTCCACTACCTGATGTCCCTTCATTGTCATAATGGCTGGGCAAGTTTTCCTCCATATCTGAGACTACAGCCTCATCCACTTGACTGTCACTACTTGGGCCAGATTGTATGCCCAAATCTGTGTCCTGCTTGCCAAGGGCCATGCGACCATACTGAGACATATCAGATCCCACATAGGGATCAGTGAACAGGCTAATGGGGGATAAAGGCAGAGGATGTCTAAATGAAGAGTCAGATGACACAGATCATGAAAATGTGCTTACATCGCATGCTGTATATCATTAATGACATATGCCACATACTCTACATCTCACTAAAATGCTAAAAATAATAATGATTTACCAAGATGTCTTGCCCATGTATGGCTCATGGAACCTATATAACAGGAACATGACAGTTACGTTACATATGCAACATACATGACATGTGTAAGGAATAGAAGTATGACACACACCTGATGTCCTTGTGGGAAGCTGGCGCCAGAGGTGAGAGATGAACTGTAACTGTTGCAGAGAAGCAAAGGCATAAACACAGCATTCTTATTCACATCCTTGCCAGCATGTACCACTCCAACAGAGGTAAAACACATAGTAGGTAATATATAAATATACCAGTTGTTTGTGGATGAGATGCTGATGGTGGCTGTCCTATGCAGGGGTAGAAGATAAAAGTATTAATGCAGGATAATCACTGGAGTTACAGCCATGACATGTATGAAAGACATTTAATATCATACCAGTGACACCCTCCAGATGTGGTGAGTTCATCTGTTGTAATGCAGATCCTGCAGGGAGAAAGTACAGACAAAGCAAATACAATCATGTGTGTAGGCACTGGCATAGTAACATGATGATGCATAGGGTATGGTGATACTCATGTGACATATGGTGCACCTGTTGGCCAGATGTCTCTGTGCAGAAAAATTGCAACATTAATTTCATACAATACAGATTTGCTACACATTGCTGCAGCCTATGAACATGTTGGGGAACCATACTTGGCCTGTTTGTAGGTGCACCTGCATGGCTTGTGCCCCTAAAGGATGTACCTGCATTTTACAATGTAAAAGAAATATCAATATGACAGTATACTGTACTGTTCTGACAGGAGGCTGAGGCAATAACAGGTAAGTACCTTACCCGACACCTGCAGCAACTGGAAAGACCCCAAAAGTATCTCACCAAGAGGATCAAGGGGCTCAAACAGATGCCCTATGCAGTTTGGCTAAAGAAACTCCAGCTCTACTCAGTTGTGTACCGCCTGCTCAGAGGCGATCTGTGTCTGACGTATAAAGCCATGTCCAACCCAGAATTAATGGACATGCTTCACCTCAGGAAATTCAAATCCCTTAGAGCTACATGCTCCAGGGACTTGAACCTCAGCACAGAAATAAATAGGACATGCTGGAGGGACAGATTCATATCCCAAAGGCTCCCCTCACTCTGGAAGAAAATCCCAATCCATGTTAGGCAGAGCACCTCACTGACCCTCTTCAAGAGAAATCTTGATGAGTGGATGGGAGATTGTAAGTTTACCCCTGGGATCTCTTCTGTGTCCCTGCTTGACAGAGGTACAGTAAACTAACCTTAAAAGGGCTACCTTCTGTGACCTACTATACAGAGGCACAGTCAACTAATCTAAAAGGGTGGTGAAAGCCAAACACACTCTGGCTAGGCTTATAAATGCCCTAGGGCAGATAGCCTAGTATCAACCTATGAACCTATGAACCTATGAATAACAGTATGTGGAGAGACTCACCTGTCATGTCCTACTGTTGTGCAGAAGTGAATGGGCCTGTGCAAATGAATACAGGCAACATTACACATGTTGGTTGCACTGTTATGTATGTAATGAAGTTGCATGGCTACATGTCACTACAATTATGTTGGCTATCATCACCCAGTATACCCATATGCACAATGCAATTCTGCTGCTACAACACAGAAAGGACAATACATGAATATGTATGCAACAGCAATATGTACTGAGTTACTCTATATGCATCAATGCTATGCAAAGAAACACATTCATGTTCAGTCTAAGACATCTGTATTTATCCCACCCCAGTATGTGGTGCTCCCCATTTGCTGTATCCAGCAATGCAAGAAACTGTGTGATCTCATAGGTTCATAGATTAGTAGTAAGCTAACTGCTCTTGTGGGCCATTTTAAGCCTAGGGAATTACTCCATGTGAGAGTCAAAACCCACACCTTGTGTCTCTAAAGTAAAGACCTTAAGCATTATGCCAACCTCCCAACATGGGGGGGTTGTCAGTGGTGGGTCAGCATTGGTGGCATCCCCTGACCTCTCATACTGGTATACCATGTTGGCTGCATGAAGCATCATGCCAGAGCTCTTACAACAGGCCTCACAGATCTATTGTGACCTCCCATGGTATTAATCATGTTTGTGAGGTCGGTCTAGACTTCATTTCTCTATACTATATTTCTTGCCTGTCCAAAGAGTCTTTGTCCATGTTGGTGCAGAGCATCTATTATATTTTCATTTTCCTATGGGGAAAATTTGTCATGCCCTAGGTCTGTTTGCCATCTGAATGACAGTTATATGTGGGGACCCAGATATTGAGATGATTGTGTGCACAGCTTATGTCAATTTAACCTCACTGCAGTCCTGTGCAATGCCAAAATCTAGGAAATAGCTCTCAACATTATCATTGAGATGGCTACTTCCATGAGGCTTCAACATGTCAAGGCACCCAACTGGACCAAGGAGGAGACCACCCAGATACTGACGTTCTACACTGGAATGTCGCATTGCATGACAGCCAAACCACAGAACTTTGCAATGATCGATATATAGAATAGATTGTGAGGAGCATCAGTAACCTTCTGGAATCTACCAGACTGGAGTTGCAGGTTCTCCACTGCTATGATGACCTGCATCAGAGGGACAGAGAGAAGCTTCATCAGAGGGTTGCTGCGGTGTGGAGTCAGCCGGTGGATGCCTACAGTATCACAATTTTACATATATCTGAACATTCCTAAGGAATTCAAAGATGTAGCTGTGTTTCAAACATCAGATACATGGCTTTTAAAGCAATTAAGTAGCTGTTCTGATGGTTAGCTCATCTGAATATTTAAGAAGGCAAGGTGACTTCTCTTTGTAATTATGGGTTAAATTCCCATGTAGTTTGTTTAATATTGTTTATCATGTACATAAGAATAAACATTTTAGATGTTTCTATTTTCCAACATATAAGGACATAATTTCTCACATCCATTATGGTCATGTATCACTAACACCTATAGCTTCTAGGCCACTGATGTGTATGTATTTCTGTGTCACCCATAACGCTATGGCAGTATTGCCTAGTTTGCCTGTCTATGTTTGAACATTAACTAATTAATATCTTTTGGTAGTCCATTCTGCTTTACAAAGTGAACAGTATTATTAAAGCCCTGTATGATTAGCAAGAGCACTACATGTCCAACTGTCTAAACATATCTTCTACATTGTAAAACTGGATGATATCTGGCAGTTTTGTGGAACATGACGAGCTATAGCATTTATGTGTCAGATGTTTTCATATTCCTCCGTTATCTGCAGGACTCGCATACACAAGTAGTTTGTGAAGAAGGAAAGTGTGATGGCTGTTAGCTCATCCTGTAAAGCAGCAGGCCAACTTGCATATAGCTTGGCTAAGGGTGGGTTCAAATCCATGTATGGGATAGCTCTTATTATATTCTGATCATTGTACCTGTCTAAAAGTTTTCAAAATACATACCTCTTATGATACTAATGGTTATTCTGAACATGCTTACAACTACCTTGTTTATTCATAAGATTTCTATGAATATCTCCATAAATCATAATGTTCTGCCAACAGCACCTCTGATATTACAGTTTTATGTGTAAAACTTTGAAGATACTGGTATATTTCTGCAAATTATTAATTTGGATTCAACACTCTTCTCATACTTAAACTTGGAGGGAGTGAGATGGTGAGATATACATTTGAACCGTAGAACAGGGACATCCCCTGATATTAGGGATAATTCAGAGTTATAATTTGTGATTTGACAATAAATGCCTGTACATATTTTATATTCTCCCACCTAAAGTACATTAATGACTATGTGATGCAGAGCAATTTGTAATTGTCTGTTAACAGCTGCTATGTATTACGACACTGTTCCACTCTCTCAGTTATGAGTTTACAGTTGAGTTTTTGTGTTGTGACCACTCTGCTGACATGCATTCATGCTTTCAATTTTATTTTCATAAATGCACAGCTTGTTGTACTTCTTGTAAAGCATAAGCCATGATCCCTATTAGTAACTCATCCCTGCACATTCATACCTTATATTCTCTTAACTGCATACCCACCATGGAATCTCAGGCAAGATGGATTAGATTATAGGTTCACAGGTTCATAGGCAGTTACTAGGGTAATGGCCCTAGGATTTTTCAAGCTTAGAAATATTTATCCCAAGATATCCCAATAAGAGTCTATGTTAATTAATACTGACTGTCTCTGTCCATGAGGTATATGGCCACCACACCAGGAGTAAACTTACAGTGACCCATCCAATGATCTAGGTTGCATTTGGAGATGATCAGGGAGGAGCTCTGTTTTACGTGAATTGGAAGCTTGTTCCAGAGAAGTGGCAGTCTCTGGGAGATATATCTATCTGTCCAGCAAGATCTGTTCATATCCGAAGCTAGGTTAAGATCCCTGGAGTGAGTGACCCTCATGCAGTTGATTTGCAGATGTGTAACATTCCATCAGGGCTGGGTCTGAGACTGCCCTGTAAGCCAGGTACAGGTTACCCCATAATAGCCTGGAGGAGAGAGAATACAGTTACAGGTCTTTTAGTCTTTCTGCATTGTACTTGCTTTTGTGTGTCCTTTATCGTGTAATGGAACTATAACATCCTTTGATCTGGATGTGATGCCTTTACATATAAGATGAGCCACATAGAAGGGTTTCCATACCACTGTGGATACTTGGTGGTCAAAGTTCAGATTGCTATCAACCTGAGTACCCAGATCATGCACCACTGGGTATACATTTAGGGGGTGCAATATATAGTGTAATTAGCTGGGACATCAGTTTTTCCAAATGGAATAGCAATGCATTTTTTGCATTTAGCTTCAAACCATGATTTTGGTACCAATCATTCATCTGTATTAACTTTTTCTGTAGTATATTAAACATCAATTGGGACTCAATGATTAATCCCAACTTCAATCATCAGCAATCCTGTTCAGCCACAGGCCATCCACATTTGTCTGGACTTCTGAGAAATAACTTCCAAACAGTAAAGGGCCTAACACAGAACTCTGTGGGATGCCACTGCTGACTGGTCTTCTGCTAGAGGTAGAGTCACCTACTTAAACAGTATATGTCCTGTCAGTGAGCCAATTTGCTACCCATCTAGTGACATAAGGGTTAATCCCAAATTGGGAGAATTTCTCTATAATACCTGAGTGGGGGATTGTGTCAAATGCCTTGGCCAGGTCAGTTAAGTGGTATGCATTATCTTTCCCTCATCCAGGGCCTTGGTGTCTTTCTCAAAGAAGTAAACTAGGTTTTACTGGAAAGACCTGCCCTTGATGAATCTGACCCGGGTTGGATCCAGAGTTTTCCTATGTCTTTGTTGATGAAGTGCAATATTATTCTCTCCACGACCTCGCAGATGAAACTAGTCAAGCTTATGGGTCTATAATTCCCAGGGTCGTTTGATGGTCCCCCTTTATACTGGGGAATTACTTTTGCTGTCCTCCATTCTACCAGAACATAGCCAGTTTACAGGTTGTGATTAGACAGGGAACCAATTGGGTCAGCTAGGTCATATTTTAAGTTGTTTAGAAGGCAACCTGGGATGTCGTCTGGTCCCATTGATGCCATGTTTGTGGCTACGGAGAGCACAGAAATGACCTACTCACCTGAGATAGTAATTTGGAGAAAGGTGACCGATATATCTTGGGAAATAACTGGTGGAGACAGGGGAGGGTGAAGTTTTTTTCAAATCTGTCAGCTAGCAATTTGGCTATTACTTCCGGCTGAGTATGGGTAGTACCATCCACAACCAGTTCCAGGCATAGCTGGGTATTTCCTTTTAGGTTTCAGATGTAGTTAAAGATAAGCAGGAAGATGTCAGGGTTTGAGTGTGGACATTGTTTAGAGTAGCAGGTTTGAATCTCAGGTTCTCCAATCCAAGTTCAGTTCTGTTCCAGTATGTAAAGTGCTATGTATGAAACATTCCAAAATATGTATGGCAATTCTGTAACGTTCTTTAATTTAACATTTAGAAAACATAAGCTTTGCAGCATATATCAATGTTGTTTTATACCTAAATCATTCATAAATGATTTGTACTTTTTTGCAGGTGATGAGGAGCATACTCATAATTGCCTTGTGCATCAAGCAGATGGACAGGCTGGACAGGCTGTGCAGGGAGAGAGGTATGTTGATTACTTTGATTTTGTAAATAAAGGAGATGTGATCATTGTTGCGGACTTGTTTTTTGGGGGGGTTGCCATTACCATGTATACTACTTATAATGCAGGAATACACATCATGCATCTTTAAGGTAAGTGCAATAGTAGAGTTATGGTCAGCTACCCAGACCACCTTTAATACAATAGAAAACTGGCTTTCTGAACATCGTCTGATCCTAAATCCCAAAAAAACTAAAATGCTGTTATTTTCACCAACACGTAGGTCTACCGCTTTCACCTTTACCATAAAATCAAATGATGGCACAATAATCTCCCCTGACCCATCTACAAAACTATTAGGTGTCATCATAGACAATAATCTCAAATTTGACCTACATGTTAACCAAACTATCAAAACCATCAATACAAAACTAGGGTCACTTTACAGAATAAAAGCCTTCCTAACCCCTCCAGCTAAAATTGCCATAGCTCGCTCTCACCTTCTTTCAACCCTTCTGTATGCATCCCTCTACTCTCGAATTTGAACAAGACTGTCCTTAACAAACTCTCAGTTTGCTACAACCACATTGCCAGGTTTGCCACTGGGCTGCCTTTTAGGACACATCATTGCATCAATCTAAATCAGCTTGGTTGGCTTGAACTACCTAGCCTAATCCAGTATAACCAACTGATTATGGCCTATAAAATCCTCTATAATCCGGACAATACTCCTGCACTTAAAAATATTATCACCCCCTATAACAATCCTAGACTGCTTCGATCCTCTAACAAACTACTAATTCAGACTAGCAAAATTAATAACACAGCTGGTGATTCTCTCTTTACAAACTCTGTAAGTAGATCCTGGAACTCTCTTCCAGCTGATATTACCTTACTTTCCACCTTAGGTCAATTTAAAACTAGACTCAAACAACATTTGTCACTTAACTGGCTATGTCAATGTATCAAGCCTGGCTAACTCGAATGTGTAAAAATCTGTTAACCAGTTTACTGTGTAATTTAATTTAATCCTGACTTGTGCTCAGGACTAACTTTAACCTGTGGAACTTGTTTAACTTGCTTACTTATGTAATCTCTGTAAATAGTTTGTTTGTAATATGTAATGCTGGTATTATGTAATGCTGTATCTGCTTACCCTAGGAGCTTTTCTCCCCGGGCCTCCGCTGAAAATGGACATGCATCCAGTCGGACTATCCCGGTCAACAAATGTAAAATAAAATAAATAAATAAATAAAATAAATAGTCAGACAGCACCTGTGATTACAAGAAAGAATTACCTAAAACTATGTTTACACATCATTTAACAGCAAGTCATGTTTGCCAGTAAGTTTTGAAGTGTAGGCCACAACCTAGATGACAGTCATTTATGTGTAACCGTCACAGTGCTTTTGATTGTACTGTGTCATATATAAGTTAACTCATTATACCCAAGTGATGCCTCCAGGTGTATCTGCAGTTAATTCCTACTGATGCCTCTAGGTGTCGACTATTACTTGTTCATATTTGCATCAATAATTCCAAAACCATGCTATGTACAAAGTTTTAAAACATTTCATCTTAAAGCATACACAATGGCAAACTCAACTGAATTAATGTTTGCCATCTGTCTAGTGCAAGTAAATAGATATTAACTGTTATTTTTATCATATTAATTTATGTACATATAATTTTCACATTTTTCTAAATATCTCAAAAACCAAGTAATACAGACAGAACTCCTTAACCTCATATGAAAGCTCTCAGCTAGATAAATACAATGCTGCTGACAATATGTGTCTAACATGAGTGGTTGCTGATATATTGTAAGCTGTTTACAAAATATTACAAAAGTAATAGTTACTGTATTTACTGTGACTTATAAAATTCAGTAAGACCTAGAACCTAAAGAATACTACCAATATAAAGGCAGTTTGTGCTGAAGAATTTGGTATTTATACTCCTTTCATAACCCCTATGGCTCCAGAGATATGAACATTTGTTTGAAATGTGAGGACATAATTTGATTTGGTCAAAAGGCTTATGCTCAGCCCATTGGAAGCTACAGTGCAAACTTCATTAGCTCCAATGGAGTGAATAAGTTAATAGTGCTTTGTCTGCTTTTTGTAATGCATGTGTTGGAACACGTGTATGTGTGGATGGTTTTCAGTGATCACTCTGTTGTGCATAGCCTGTTTATTCACATACTGAGTGGCTGTTTGCTATGTCAGTGTTCACACTGCTGTTGGTGGACTATGTCTGGCATGTCCTTAAGTTCAATGTGGGTGCTGCATCTGCCAACAACACTTTGATGGTTTAGTTAAAACATACTTATTTTGCTCTGGGTTAATTAGTTGATTAATCAATTAACTTAGAAGGCAACCAACTTCTCTAATATTTATATATAAAATAACACATATCGATAATGTGTCCTTCTTGTATATAGAACATTAATGATGGGGAATATTTTCTAAGGTATGGCATGGGCTATGCAGGACTTATTCAAGGAAACATCCCATGAGATCATTCATGAAGTTCATCCCCATCAGGGCAGTCCCTAAGCACCATAAGTATTATGTATCTGATCCACTTGTGTAATGCTACCACCATGGTGTTTGCTACTTCAACAGCATAGTATGTGGTGTACACATCCATTTACAATGTGTCAGCTTACATTATTGTTGTCCTGCTTTACCGTTTACTGACAGAGTTTGATGGTATGTGTGATGACCGTGCCCTGGCCCAGCAATCAAGGAGCCTCAATCCTCACCACTAACACCAGGGAGGTTTCTCCTAGAAGAGGAAAGGATAACTAATATACACAGTAAAGTACAATTTCCCTTACGTGCACACAGAGATCACAGTCATTCTGGGGCTGGTTTCTCCCTTGCTTACCAGATCCCCAATAAGACTCCCCACTGGCACAGCTATAGGGTACAGATCTCAGCCTAGCTGACAAGCTAACCTCCAGTATGCTCTCTGTCCAACCAGTGCTTCATGTCCCTGCCCAGGTAGCTGACACACACCCACACTTTTAGATACATATTTATACAATTGGACAGACACTCCTGTAAAAGGCTGACACAGATTCTCCAGCTGTGCCCCTTTACCCAAACTATATGATAATATTTACTGCCACCACCACCTTAATATAATTATCAGCTACTAAAAGGCCCTTAAAAGGGTGTCCAATTATTACTGTGCAATATAATAATCCAATGGTAGTATGACTAGACAGCCAAGCCTTAATTTGGAGTGACATCGACAGTAAAATCTGTAAATATGTAATGTACTTTAGAGGTTAAATGATCTCTTCATAAACCAGCCACAGGTAAAGGTTTTAAAATATTTAATAATAAATAACTAAAACACAAGACAAAACTACTACAGTATTATGCTACTCAAGTTCAGAGATCACACAGAAACTTAAAACAATATCGTAGAAAATATTTGATTTCAAAGGAAAATACTTAATCTAACTTTCTTCTAAGTTCAACTATTCCTAAGAGAAATCACAGTGTTATAATCCTACTTACATACATAAAGCATAAGCAGTGCTAGGTTAGATGTCCAAGATCAAAATGCTCTCAGTCTCCCATTCAACAATAGTTTTTAAACACTAACCAACAGCTCTCTAAGGCCCTCCCAAATTTCATCATTTTTGACACTTAGTCTGGAGTGCTCAGGCCACAAACTGCATTATTTAGCAAGCTAACACCTGCTCAGGAGACTACAACAATAAAATGCATTTCACATATACACTCTAGCTGAAACCAGAGCAATAAAGCACAATCCACATGTAAATTCTGGCCCTTAACTTTAACCTTAAAAAAATGGGCCTGAAACCTTCATCCAGACTCAGTGGAACCGACTTGTAAACATCAAAGAAATTCGTAAGATCTTTTCAGCTTCAGAAGACACATTTGAAATGCTTGGCTTGGTTTTCCTTACAGCAGATGGCAATGTTGCAGCAATCTTGAAGTTCACATTTTACTGTGTTTTCTTTCATTTAAAAACAGAAGCCTGTATTTTACATTTATTTATACAATTGATATAATTATGTATCAAATTCTATTTGACTAGGCTGGCAGCCTTCGCCCCTCTTTCTCCAATCTTCACATCCCCCCCCCCCGGGAACTCAAGCAAGATTTTCAAGTGCCCCTTGAGGAACATCACTTGAGAGTGTCAGGTCTATCTAGATGTACCTCAACCCATTCCCTGTCTTGAGAGCCCACCTGCATTGACATTGCTACTCCCACTGTGGTGCTGCACTGACATATCATATGCTTGCAACCCCAGGCTTCATCTTAGCAACTTGGCATTTTGCTGACTTGCTCTGTTTAACCATGTTAGAAGGTTGTGATCTGTCATCACAGTGACTTTTCTTCCATACAGATAAGGCTGAATGTTTTTGTAGTGCCCACACTATGGCTAGACATTCGTTTTCTACCACTGCATAGCAATCCTCCCTGGGTTGGAGCCTATGACTGAGATAAACCACTGGGTGCTCTTCTCCCTCTAAAGAAATCTGGCTAATTTCAGCCCCCACCCCATAATTTGAAGCATCCACCTGCACAACAAATTCTTTGTTATAGTCTGGACTGGCTAACACAGGACGTCCTCCCAAAGCTTCCTTAAGCTTCTGAAATGCCTGCACACATGCTGGGATCCACACTACCTTATCTGGCCTGTTCTTCCTTGTCAAGTCTGTGAGGAAAGCAGCTATGGTACTATAATTGGGAGCAAACTTTCTGTAGTATCCTGCTGTCCCTAGGATTTCTCTCACCTGCTTTTTGGTAACAGGTGCAGGCCATGCCTGAATGGCTTCCACTTTAGCAGTCTCTGGCCTTATCTTACCACTCTGCACTCTATGCCCTAGGTAGGAGACCTCTGCCATACCCACCTGACATTTGCTCAGCTTAATGGTCAACCCTGCCCTCTGTAGTCTGCCCAGCACCTCCCTGACATGCTGAAGGTTCTCTTGCCAGGAATGGCTGTAGATAGCAATATCATCCATGTAATCAAGGCAAACCCTCCTGCTGCTGCAAAGATATGATCTACCAACCTCTGGAAAGTCACTGGGGCATTCTTCATCCCAAAGGGCATCTTTGTGAACTCATACAAGCCAAAAGGAGTCTCAAAGGCTGACTTTCCTCTAGCACTGGGAGTCAAAGGCACCTGCCAGTAACCCTTGGTAAGATCAATGGTTGTAAGATACTTAGCCCCACCCAGCTGCTCTAGGGCCTCAACTGTCCTAGGCATGGGGTAAGCATCTGCCTCTGTGTGACAATTTAATTTCCTGTAATCCACACAAAACCTGGTGCTGCCATCCTTGTTTGGCACCAGTACCACTGGGGAGGCCCAGAGACTGTTGGACTCTTGACTCACCCATAGTTCCAACATCTCCTGTACCTCTTCCCTCAGAGTCTGTTTGACTCTCTCGGGCACCCCATAAGGGGCCTGTCTGATAGGCCCTTGGGGTCCTGCATCCACCTGATGCTGCAGCAGGTGGGTGCCCCCTGATTTCCCAGTAAACATGCCCCCAAACTCCTGCAACACTGCTCATATTTCTCGAACCTGTGTAGGAGGTAGCTGCTGGGACATTGCTACCCCTTCCACCGAGGTGTCAGCCTGAGCCTCACTGAGGAGATCAGTCACAAGATCTCTCTCAGACTCCTCCTGTAATCCACTGTAAATACTCATCATAAGGGCCTCCCTATCATGGTAAGGTTTCATCATATTAACATGGTACAATATGTGCCCCTGCCATCTGACTAGCACTTCCACCATGTAGTTAACATCATTTACCTTTCTTACCACCTTGTAGGGTCCCTCCCAAGCTGCATGCAACTTGTTGTGTCTGACAGGAATGAAAACCATCACCTGCTACCCTACAACATGCTCTCTAGTTCAAGCATTCCTGTCATACCACACATTTTTCTGTTCTTGGGCTTCTGTCAGGTTCTCCTGGGCCAGGCCCATGAGTTCCCTGAGCCTTGTCCTGAGGTTCAGAACATATGCCACAAAAGATTCCTTGTGAGACTCACACTCACCTTTCCACTCATCTTGAATTAAATCTAGAGGTCCTCTCACCCTATGCCCATACAGCAACTCAAAGGGTGAAAAACCTGTGGATTCCTGGGGAACATCTCTGTAAGCAAACAACAGATGGGGTAAATATTTGTCCCACGTCCCTCCTAAACTGATCTGCAAATGCCTGTAGCATGGACTTGATTGTAGAGTTTAACCTCTCAACAAGACCATTAGTCTCAGGATGGCAGGGGGTGGTCTTCATGTGCTTCACCCCACAGGACTTCCACAGACAAGCTAGCAGGTCTGACATAAAATTGGCATCTCTGTTCGACAGTATTTCCTTTGGGAAACCTACCCTGCTGAAAACCTCTAGCAAAGCATTTGCCATCTTCTCTGCCTCAATGGAAGACAAAGTTACTGCCTCAGGGCATTGTGTAACATAATCTACAATCACTAGGATATACTTTTTCCCTATGGAACTTGGGGTACTCAGGGGACTCACAATATCCATAGCTACCCTCTGAAATGGCTATTCAATCACAGCAAAGGCATCAAAAGAGCTCTCACCTTGTCTCCTGCCTTGCCTACCTTTTGGCACTGCTCACAGGTGCTTCAGTACCCTGTTACATCTCTGGAAATTCCAGGCCAATAGAAGTTTTGCATAATATGCCTCTTTGTACATTTTATGCCCATGTGACCAGCAAAGGGAATATCATGGGCTATGGCTAGAAGCGCCAAATGGTAAGCTCTAGGCACTACCAACTGCTCTACTCTCTCACCTTCTAGCCCTCACTCAGGGGTACACTCTCTGTACAGTAACCCTTTGTTCCAGTATGCAGATTCCCCCTTCCCTTGAAAATCAGGTGCCTACCTAGCTACCTGCCTTGCAATGTAGGGTCTGAGAGCTGAGCCTGTCTCAAGTCTCTCCTTGTAACCCTTTCCAGCTCCCCTTCCACTGGAAGTCTGGCATCCTCTGACAGTGGTGCCTCACTGTCAGACTTGATACTACTACTAACCTCTACCTTTGCAGTCACTCTGTCCAAGGGACCATCAGTACCCACTAGCAGCTGTGGCTCACATTCAGTCTCACTGCTACAGCATAGCTCACTCCCTGAAGTAACCTCCTCAGCAGTCCTGGCTGCAAGTATGCAGTCTGTCTGGGTCTCCCCAGGCTACCAGACTCACATGCTTGTCTCCTAGCCTCACTGCATGTAACTGCATAAGTACATAGTACTGCCTCATCCAAATCCTTTGCTCTCAGGACATCTGCAGGATGATAGCTCCATACCCCCATTGTCTCAAGACAACCCACTGTTGGCATTTTGTCTTTCCAACTTACTGGCTCCCTTAACTTTGGCTCCCCACCTTGCCTCCATAGACATCTGTATGCCAAATGGCCCCACTTGTTGCATTCAAAACATTTAACCCCAACTCTTGGATGTATACCTGGACTAGTGGCTTTCCCTGCTACAGGTGGATTCTGTTATGCAGTCTGTGCTGCCCACCATGGGTTCCTTTAGTCCCATGAGAAATACTGGGGGTCCCTTTCCTGTGCAGGGCTGCCCTGCTTGCTAGGTATAGGTTCCCTTCTTCCCCAACTCCTTTGAAGTAGCACACTGTCTATCAGTTAACCAGGTCTTCATGTCCTCAGGCAAAGTGCTAAGGGCTTGTTCCCTTACCAAAAGGTCTGCCAGCCCTTCAGAAGTGGTAACCTGACATCCACTCACCCAGCTATGGAAATAAGTGCTCAGTTCAGCAACATATTCACATACATTTTCATCTGCCTTGCATCTATGCTCACAAAACATTTTCCTATACATTTCAGGTGTTAGCTTAAAACATTCCAACAAGTGTCTTTTTGCAGCAGTATAATCAAAACAGTCAGTGTCATGCATTTTTGCTAAAGAAGTTACAGCTTTACCATGGAGTAAGGCGGTCAGGAACCGTACCCAGAGCCCTTGGGCAACTTCATACTGTTTACATACTTGCTCAAACATATTAATGAAGCTATCAAAATTATCCCCCTCTTTAAACTGTGGAAGAAATTTACTGACCTTTTGTGCTTCTGGGGTCCAGTTATTCCCTTCCCCATTACCTCCATGACTCTGGTGAAGAGTTAGCATTTCCCTCTCATGCCTCCACTGCCGTTTATTTTCCTCAGCTTGTAGACTCCTCATTTTCTTGGCTGCTTCTAGTTCCATACACCTGGCCTCCAACTCAAGTCTCTTTAGCTCCAGCTGGATTTTTAAGTCCACTGCAGAAAGGTTGAACTGTCCATTCTCTGAGGATATTGTATCTCCACTGTCAGTCTGATTGTCCTCCAGGCTGCAGTTGTCTGATGCAGCTGTAACCAAGGCTGCAATCAAGTCCACCTTAGTCAGGTTTCCACATACCCATCCCCTAGCCTGGCACATCTCTGCCAGCTGACTCCTTGTCAGCTTTCCATACTCCTCTGCTGACATGCTGCCTGCTCACGCTGAATAACACTAAGCTAACAAAAGAAATAAAACAATTGTGATCTGAACTCTGAGTATACACTGCGTGGCTGTTTTTAGAGTACAAAACACTTTTAGAGATCACTGTACATAAGCTACAGGAATTCGCTCTACCCACACCACCACAAGCCAATTAGTGTTTGCCAGCTAATCAATATGTGATGTGGATCCCACCACAGCAAACAAATATGTGATAGGATATCCCAACCACTGCCCCAAATATGTGATAGGATATCCCAACCACTGCCACCAATATGTGACTCTCATTCCCTGGCCCAGCAAACAAGGACCCTCAATCCCACCACTGCCACCAATATGTAATGACCATGCCCTGGCCCAGCAATCAAGGAGCCTCAATCCTCACCACTAACACCAGGGAGGTTGTCTCCTAGAAGAGGAAAGGATAACTAATACACACAGTAAAGTACAATTTCCGTTAAGTGCACACAGAGATCACAGTCAGTCTGTGGATGGTTGCTCCCTTGCTCACCAGGTCCCCAATAAGACTCCCCACTGGCAGAGCTATAGGGTCCAGATCTCAGCCTAGCTGGCAAGCTAACCTGCAATACCCACTCTGTCCAACCAGTGCTTCGTGTCCTTGCCCAGGTAGCTGACACACACCCACACTTTGTGATAAGTATTTACACAATTTCACAGACACTCCTGGGAAAGGTTGACACAGATTCTCCAGCTGTGCCCCTTTACCCAAACTATAAGGTAGTAATTACTGCTACCACCAACTTAATATAATTATCAGCTACTAAAAGGCACTTAAAAGGGTGTCCAGTTATTACTGTGCAATATTATAATCCAATGGTAGTATGACTAGACAGTCAAGGCTTAATTTGGAATGACAGTAAAATCTGTAAATATGTAAGAGATTAAATTATCTCTACATAAACCAACCACAGGTAATGGTTTTAAAATATTTAATAATAAATAATTAAAACACAAGACAAAACTACTACAGTATTATGCTACTCATGTTCAGAGATCACACAGAAACTTAAAACAATATCGTAGGAAAGATCCGGTTTCAAAGAAAAATACTTAATCTAACTTTCTTCTAAGTTTAACTATTCCTAAGAGAAATCACAGTGTTATAATCCTACTTTACATACATAAAGCATAAGCAGTGCTAGGTTAGATGTCCAAGATCAAAATGCTCTCAGTCTCTCATTCAACAATAGTTTTTAAACACTAACCAACAGCTCTCTAAGGCCCTCCCAAATCACATCATTTTTGACACTTAGTCTGGAGTTCCCAGACCACAAACTGCATTATTTAGCAAGCTAACACCTGCTCAGGAGACTACAACAATAAAAGGCATTTCACATATACACTCTAGCTGAAACCAGAACAATAAACCACCTTCCACATGTAAATTCTGGCCCTTAACTTTAACCTTAAAACAGTGGGCCTGAAACTTTCATCCAGACTCACTGGAGCTGACTTGTAAACATCAAAGAGATTCATTAGATCTTTTCAGCTTCAAAAGACACATTTGAAATGCTTGGCTTGGTTTTCCTTACAGCAGATGGCAATGTTGCAATAATCTTGAAGTTCATATTTTACAGTGTTTTTTACATTTAAAAACACAAGCTTGTATTTTACATTTATTTATACAATTGATAGAATTATGTGTCAAATTCTATTTGACTAGGCTGGCAGCCTTCTCCCCTCTTCCTCCAGTCTTCACAGTATGTATTCCATAATGTGGGCCCATGTTGTCTCCCTCCCTTCAACCATTGTAAGTATGTCATACATCTTGCACATATGCATGATATATATCACCGTTGTTGAGATTCTCATCCATTCTCATGTAGTTGTTTTGTCACAAGGCAGCTGTATGGCCATTATACAGATTCAGGAAATAAATACGATCTGAAGAAGGCATCTGCCGAAAGCACTTATCGTTTGGACAATTTCATCAGCTTTTTACACTCCAGTGAAGTATAGGTTTTTGTCAGCTTTGTTCACAAAGCATCTGTTAACTGTACTTGAAGCCTGAAGTTGTGGATGTTAATTACTAGGCTAATTATTTCAGTACTTCAGTGAAGTTTGTATTCCTGTCAGCTTCACTTTTAAAAAAAAAAACAAGCAACTGAACACCTTCACTTTTTAAGCTTTCAATAAATTGAGTTTTAACAGCCTGAAGTCTGAAGCTGTGGATGACAATTGCTTGGACAATTATTTTCAGTTCACCATATTCCACTGAAGTTTACATTTTGTCAGCTTCACTTTTTAAGCAATTAATAAATTGTGTTTTAACAGACTGAAGCCTGAAGCTGTGGACGACACCTAAGGTCTTTTTTCCTCATTATACAGATTCAGGACATATACACACAAGTTGCTGGGTACTGCTTGCAATACATCCTTGTTCTTGTTATGCTTGTGTATTAAATATTAACCAGTGTATGTTACGGAAATGCATGTGCATAACCTAATACTGGTTATATAGCATTAATCATAGAATTGTGACCATATATTATTATTACATATCATCGGTGTGTATATTTGTATTGACATTGCTTTGGGAGTTGGTATAATGATTAAGGGGTTTACCTCATAAACACAAGATACAGGGTTTAATTCTCACATCTGAGGAAAACTGACTGTGTTTAAAATGGCCCCAAAGGGCAGCTAACCTAATACATACTTATGAACCTATAAATAATTTCCTGTTAGGCCAATTAAGGTCATACATATATGCCTACACCTGTGTGCTGCCTTTGACATGGTATATGGGGTTGACATATTCATTCCATTACACACCTGTTTAGATTGTGTATAATGTCTTGTATAGGTTGCATCCAGTTTGCTGCTTTGCTAGAGTATTGCTGTTTGGCACTGTGCCTGGTTGTTTGCCTCTCATATGCATGGTTAGATGTTCTACTCTGTTCTCAGCTGGTATTCTCCAGCATTCCAGGAGCTGCATTAGCTCATATGTAATGTTGTTTGGCTTACATTTGTACTGCTGACAGACTACCTGGATATCAGATTATTTATCCAGTGTATACTGTGATCCTTACTTATTATCCTACAATACACAACTGCCATTGGTCATACGCATCCAGGTATGACAGCTACACAGTTTGTCACATGCCACAATGTAATAGTGCATAGGTACATATGTATTTCTACATTTCACCATGGCTGGTACTTATCCCCAGCCAGTGTGTCAACTTTCCAATACCCATGTTGTGCAGTGTGCCATCTCTGTAACTTACCTCTCTTTTCAACCTTTCTTTGTCATGTGTTGTGATATTTGTTATATGGTAACACATGCTGTGATGGCCTTCTCCTCTTTCTCAGTCTTTACCTTTCCTTGTATTCTTAAAAAATGGGGCCTATTCCCACCAAAAGAAACAAAAAAGAAATTGCCCATGTCCCTCTGAACGTCCCTCACATGTTCCTATTCCAACATACCTCTCATGTGTCCGTCTTCTTCACCCATACACCACGTCTGCTTTTCTATCTTGCTATTTCCTGGGTGTGTACATTACTTGTGTTCACCACACATGTCCCGCACCCATTGTTACTGACCGTTACCTTAGGCAATGTGGACGTGATTGCCCTTCACCTTTATTAATTTCCTTTTACTAGAAATTTTTCAGATTCCATTGGAATCTGTATGTGAGAGCAAGTATATTTTACTAATAAATGACTTACTGAGATATTCTGTAG
The DNA here is from genome assembly GCF_019279795.1 of Protopterus annectens. NCBI lineage: Eukaryota > Metazoa > Chordata > Ceratodontiformes > Protopteridae > Protopterus > Protopterus annectens. The sequence goes on along the minus strand of NC_056727.1, from coordinate 511,119,619 downwards.
TTGTCTCTAAGCTTACTGGACAGATTTATTTTGTTATAGATATGTATTTATGAATGTCAGACAGCTTAGATTGAGATAACATTTCCGTAACTTTGTTAATATACATCATACTTGTGAAACAGTTTTCACCACATATGGAGTAGTGACTGACATCCAATCATCTGTTGCTACTGAGAAAATCTGTTATGCACCAAGATATTCTAAGTTAAATGAGGCATATTTACATATTACATGCTTATTTACAACTTTGGCACTGATATAGAGAGAATGCTCCAGATTCATGAATTTTACAGAATCTGGCCCAAAATATACACACTTACATAAGCGTTTTGGAAATTCCAAACTATTTATTTATTTATTTATTTGGTTAGTTGGTTGGTTGTTTGTTTATTTATTTATTTACTAAAACAATGCACAGGAGAACTGTATGGCAGGGCAATATGCTCCGCATAAAATACGAAGTATAAAGTTTTAGGCAGTCATAATAACATTCAATATCAGCTGTGCTGAATGCACATATACTCCATATAGAAATGCAGTATGATCCAAGTAAAATTGATGAAAAACAGTTTGTAGTAACAGGCAGTATTCACTTCACCAATAAATAATCCAAGGGCAGTATAAAAAAAAATGCTTTTAATAATTCAAGTACATGGCAAGCGCTTTCACCCAAAGGGCTTCCTCAGGCCAAAAACAGTCATTTTAAAAAAACAGTATATATACACTGACAAATAATGACATCACATCCTCCCCAGTCATTCAACAAGCAACATCTAAAAGTTACATAATAGCTAACAAAAACTGCAAGCCTATATAATGGTGTTGAAATTGCTTTAACTAGTATTTAAAATATATGCACAAAATAGATGGCAATAATTAAATTGTTATGTGCCGAATTACTTCATGTTCTAACCAGTATAAACATACATAAAAACAATGCATAATTCTCAATAGTCAATATAAAAGATATATACATAATGAGTTACATTATAGCAACTCAAATTGACAAATATTATAAAAGACAACATAATAAATGACAAACATTTAGGTTCTGAGCTTCCTTCCTTTCAAAATGGGTCGGAGGGGTTGCCTGTCATTCAACCCCGGCTCCCGATCAGCTCTTAACCTAATAATCCATTTTGTTTCATTCTGTTCAGTCCGATTCTGAATATCACCCCTCCTAATAGTTGGCTGGTTAGTTTGAATTACCATAAACTTAAACATGTGTTCTACGGATGTATCCAAAATATGTTTAGATAATGCATTTTTATCTGATTTAATCCGTATGTTATATAGGTGTTCCCTTATCTTATCTTTAAGTCACCTATCAGTCTTGCCCACATAAAAAGCTGGGCAAGACCTACATGTGGTGAGATAAACAACATGTTGAGAGTCACAGCTAGCCTTAGGATAGAATTTAAAACATTGCAAAGTAATGGGATACATAAACATAGCTGTACTATCTATAGAGTGGCAATAATTACACTTCTGACATGGCCTGGTAACTCCAGATGGGGAACTGAACTGGGATCTGGATTCAATTCTATTGGACCTGCACAACATTCTATATAGATTAAGCCTATTCTTATATATAAATTTCGGAATGTTTCCAACGACTTCACAGATAGATGGATCTACTTTTAGGATGTCCCAATATTTCAAATAGGCATTTCTTATAGCATTAACATCTTGCGTATGATATATGGATATTCTGAGTCCCTCTTCCGTTATATTATTTTTATCACATAATTTATTTACATCTTGGATACTGTTGTTTCTATCAGCAAAATAAGGGTATGCCCTGCCCATTCTGAGTGTATCAACACCCAAAAGACCCTCATTAATTTCTTCAAGATTATAAGATATATCAATGAATTGTTGCTTAAGGCTAAGTAATTCCATATTATATCCTATATCAGTAGAATTCAAACGGGAAACCTGCATAGCTTGTCCCTTGATAATGTTCTTAAAGATAAACTTGGGGTGTATGCTGGATCTGTGCAATATTGAATTTTTATAACATGATTTCCTGTACACCCCAGTATTTAAGAGACCATTAGGCAGTCTCTCTACATAGACATCTAAGTATGAAACAAACTTCTCTGATGCCATCATAGTAAATTTCAAATAATATGTCAATGAGTTCACCTGTTCTAAAAATTTGTGTAGTTCAGCCCCTTCAGATTTCCATATAAGAAAGAGGTCATCCACAAAACATACATGAAATCTAACATGGTCCTTAAAGCTGTTTAATGTGAACAAACACCTCTTTTCCCAATCAGCCATAACAAGATTGGCGTAGCTATTGGCACATGATGTGCCCATAGCTACGCCATCTTTCTGAATGTAAACCTGATTATTAAAAGTGAAAATGTTATTGGCTAGGACTATCCCCAATAATTCGCACAATATGTCAGTGTGAATTTCAGATGAGGCTTGGTTCGCAAGTAAACACCTGTGAAAACATTCTATTCCTTCATGATTCGGGATAGTGGTAAAGAGGGACTGGACATCAAGTGTCACCAACCAGTATTTGGTGTCCATGGAAACATCTTTCATTTCATCATATAACATTAATAAAAATTGCTTGGTATCTCTCAATATATATGTATATTTATTCACTATAGGTCTTAATTTAGATTCCAAGTAGAGGGATATAGGTTCTGTGATCCAGCCTCTCCCTGCAACAATTGGTCTCATGGGTGGACAATGGGGATGTTTATGTATTTTAGGTACTCCTTGTATGCAGGGCACCTTTGGTTTACTAATGGAACAATAGTCATATAATTTATCACTAATCCTCCCATTACAATGGTATTCTAATAAGGATGAAGAAACTCTATTAATAATCTTATCTATTTGGTTTAAACCTATTCGGCTATAATAGTGAGTATCACTCAACATATCAGTCATGCTAGAAATATATCTTTCACTATCCATAATAACTATGGGACCCCCCCCCCCTTATCTGCTGGTCTAATCACAATGTTGGGATCATTCCTAAGTGTTTTTAAGGCTAACCTTAACTTAGGATGTAAATTCCCATACCATTTTTTATGTCTATTATACTTGTCATGTTCATGCAGTTCCTCCTCTACTAATTTTGAATATGCATCTATAAGTGGATGTAAATTGGGTATGTATGTGCTGGGTTTTTTAAAATATTGTTCTTCATTAACTATCATTGATTTACCAAAATCCAATTTTAGTTGTATATTTCAAACAAATAATTTAAGGTCCACCACTGAGTCTGTAATATCACTCCTGGTGGAAGGTATAAAAGTTAACCCTTTCTCTAAAACATTGATTTCTTCTACAGTAAAACATCTACTAGAGATGTTCCATATCAGCGATTGGTTGTCTTTTCCCACATTTTTTTCAAAGTTGGGCCTACATATTCATCTTTGACTATCCTTCTTTTCTGTCTCCCCCTGCTTATGGAACGGTCCCTCCCTCCTCTCTGAAGATCGGCTATCGGGAAAGGGGCCATTCCAGTCAAACCTATTGAGCTGTTTGGGTTTGTTTGAGAGATCAACATCATTATATAGGCTTGCAGTTTTTGTTAGCTGTTATGCAACTTTTAGATGTTGCTTGTTGAATGACTGGGAGGATGTGATGTCATTATTTGTCAGTGTATATATACTATTTTTTTAAAATGACTGTTTTTGGCCTGAGGAAGCTCTTTGAGTGAAAGCGCTTGCCACGTACTTCAATTATTAAAAGGATTTGTTTTTTTATACTGCTGTTGGATTATTCATTGGTGAAGTGAATACTGCCTGTTACTACGAACTGTTTTTCATCAATTTTACTTGGATTATACTGCATTTCTATATGGAGTATATGTGCATTCAGCACAGCTGATATTGAATGTTATTAAGACTGCCTAAAACTTTATACTTTGTATTTTATGCAGAGCATATTGCCCTGCCATACAGTTCTCCTGTGCATTGTTTTAGTTTATAATTCATTTTTTGACGGGAGACCAGACTACAGAGCAGCTACTTTTTTCTTGTTATTTATTTGTCTGTCTATCTGCTGACATTTGTTTACCTAGAAAATCTGAATGGCAATAATCCGTTTTCAGTGGAGGCCTAGGGAAAAAAGCACTAGTGTATTATATGAAAGAAAAACAATAGAAATAAAGCGGATATAAGCATTTGATATTATTTTTACAAGTACAATATAAATGAATAAAATATAACAACGTTGTAAAAATTGTCATTTTTACAAGTATAATGCAATATAATATAATATAACATAATATAATATAATATAACATAACAGAGTTGTAAATGTTATTTTTACATGTATGATAGAATAGAACAGAACAGAATAGAATAGAATAGAATAGAATAGGAGTTGTAAAGTTTGTCATTTTTACAAGTATCATATAATATAATATAATATAATATAATATTATATAATATAATATAATATAATAATATAATATAATATAATATAAAAGAGTTGTAAAGGTTGTCATTTTACATGTATAATAGAATAGAACAGAGTTGTACAGTTTGTCATTTTTACAAGTATAATATAATATAATATAATATAATATAATATAATATAATATAATATAATATAATATAATATAACAGCTGTACAGAGTTATAAAGGTTGTCATTTTTGCAAGTATAACACAATGCAATATAATATACAGTAACAAAATAAACAGTTAGATCATCTAGTAAGAGAATTAAGCTTAATTATGTTTAAATAGAAAAGGTAAAGAGACAGAGCTGGAAGCAAATGTGTGACAAGTAAGGGAATACTTGATTTCAAAACAGATAAAAAGAGACAGTGGTTAGTTCAGAAAAGGGTTTTTAATTTAAAGTTGATAAAATGTGTCAGAGGTGACAGACAATAAAAGCTGGTTAGTAAAGAAAGGAATATGTGTATGTATGAGAAGAGAATGTATGTTTACAAAGTTAATAGACAGAGAGATTTTTAAATTACAAATAAGTATTTGAAGGGTACATACTTTGGTGCCATAGTAAGTGAGTAAGATTATGGAAAAAGAGTTAATATAGTAAAGACCAAATTATTTTAGTATTTAGTATACTTAACTTATTCTTATAATACAAACTAAACAGTTGGGAAACAATGCACAATAACACAGGTATAGAAGATGCAAGCATACCTCTCAAGCTCTTAGAGCAAGAAATCTGGACAAAGCCATAAATAAAAATGGTACAAAGGTCCAAAAATAGGGACAGTTTTTAAATATTGCTCTTGCAAACTTAGAAAGTTGATAGAATAACAAGTTTTGCATTAGCATGAATTTTCTGAAGGAGATGAACCCCCAGATTTAATAAACTCCATGTAGTAATAGTGTAAGGCCTACACAGAGTGTACAGTGGACATGTCTGCAGCTCCCCCCCAACAGCGCACCTTGCACATTAATGAAGGCATGCTACTGAGGGAGAACCTTCTAACACGGTTACTGAATCAGTGTAGGGGGTGTGTTACAGTGCTTGGAGATGAGTAACACACCCCCTGCATTGTCAAAGTGCAGACAGCACTTTATTTATTTATTTTTATTTAATTTATTTATTTATTTATTTAACATTTGTTTAATGGGAAAGACTTGGAATGAAGCCAATTTTTAGTGGGGCCCAAGGAAAAACACTGTAGATGCATGTCTTTGTAATGAGGGGGACTGGAGCACCCAGAGGAAACCCACACAAATACAGGGAGGACATGCAGACTCCACACAGAAGGCACCCCAACCAAGAATCAAACCAGAGAACCTATTGCTGTGAGGTGACATATAAATGTAAAATGTGTTTACCTCCCCAATTTTCTTTTTTGCATGGGGTGTATTACAGGGTCCGTAACACACCACCTGGACTGTCAAAGTGCTGGACAGCACTGAAATATGAGTGAAAATGTCATTTCCCTTTTCTTTTTTTTTTTTTTTTTTTCCCCAGGTTTGCATGGAGTGGCATGGCACTTTGCAAGGAACACATGCCAGATATCTAAAAAAAAAAAAAACTGGATGCTTTTAATTTTAATGGAAAAGGTCATGTTTAAGCATAGCTGAGTGGGTTTGTGCAGTGCACCACATTGCTCAGCAGTGCTTAAATGTAACTGAAAGCTATATAGTAATATATAGCTGAAGTCTTCACATCCACGTTAGTTGAATGGCTAGAATCACAGCCTTGTGTGCAGTAGGTGCATGGTTTGAATACACAGACTGGACATTCAGCTTTTACATCTGATAGCATTAATTTATACATTTTTTTTATTGACATAGTTATTGATATTTGTTAACCGGTGTAGTCCAGCTAGTCCAAAAGCAAATTTTCAGTGGAGATACAAGAAGAAAATCTCCAGTTACACACGAGTGTTCAAAGCATTACAGTCACACCCCAACATAACGCAATTAAAATACATAGGGTTAGGTCATGTAAAGTAAAATATATACACTTAATAATAAAGGATCATTAATGAGCAATTAATGTTAATATATTTTTATTTATTATTTAAAAATCTAGTTTGCCCACAGCTAAGCTCTGCTAAGCACTGCTAAGCCAAGCCAAGCAATGCTTAAACAGGACCTGTTTTAGCAGTACTTAGCAACATGCAGTTCAGCTTAGCTGGTTTGGGCACTGCTAAGCAATCCAGTTTAAGCAGTCCTTGGGTCAGCTAAGCGGATTTGTGTACCACTAAGCATTGCTAATCATTCCCTGTTTAAGCAATGCTCAGCTGAGCTCAGCAGGTTTGTGTAGTGCTAAGCAGAGCTGAGCATTTTTAAAAACAACCAATGGTGGAAAAGGGCAAGAACACAGGCTTATTTAAGTGCAGTAGGTGGGAATACAGCCAGAATCTATTGGGGTTCAATCTTGGCAGAGGCTATGGCAGGTGTTGGACAGGGAGTGTGCTTTTGAGCACAGTGCTGGGGCATTTTTGAGTCCAGGGTCATGGTTGGTCTCCTTGTGAAAGACCATGACAACCAGCTGCAGCAGGGCCAGTACCAGGGGTCCAAATGCGAATCAGAGGCCCGGGACTGGCTGGCATGTGACCTCACCACTGCAACTGGCATCCCCCGCACTGGTGAGCAAGTGCATCATCATTATGATGTGAAATGTAGGAAGGGGGTCTCTTGCCCCAGTGGATCCAAGATGCTCGGGACCACAATGCCTCAAAAGTTTGTAAGTATAGGAACCATTAATTTACCAAATTCTAGTCTTAATATCTGATAGACAGGTACACATAATGGTGTGTTTTCCCCCCACAGCTATGGAGGAGAAGGCTCACAACCTGGAGGCCCATGCAGGGCACCTGGCCAAGATGCACCAAGATTGTGGTGAGTATAAATATATCTTGCAATATATAGTAATCTAATTAAGAAAGAGTGCAGTAGTAACTGACAGTAAGTATATTCTAATGTGAGTGTATTGCAATGAATATGTTCATAGACATGGACTGATATAAGTGACTATTGCCAGGTACAGCTCAATATAGATGAAAGCATGAAACTTGCTAATGTTAAGGAAAGAAAGTTAATACTGCATGCATAATGTTTGGGAATAACATGTGTATACTTTATTAATAATACATGTTCTGGTAATAAAGTACACCGGCATTCAAAACGTGAAGGGAATAAATTAACTGCATTCCTAATCTACAGGAAATACAATACAACTGTAGTCAGAATTGTGAAGGAAATAAAGCTAGTACTGCATACACTGTGGAATAACAGCTATAATGCCTTCATTATTTAAAATGTAGAACAATAAAGATTGTCAGATGTATACCATTCACTGTGTCATGTCATCCTCAATAAAGCTGTGTTCTGCCAATTGTTGTGTGTATTCTGGGCTGGTATTCAAGAAATCAAATATTACAGGTGCTGTAAAGTAAACATGGGTGTAACCATGAAGTCACTGATGGTTGGCCAATAAAGAACTGTCATGCTAAAGTGTAAATGTGGAGCTTTACTACAAGATATAATGCAATATGATATTTGTTCTGCACTAAGATCTGAACCTAGAGTAGTACTGTCTAAGGTATTATAGTGTGTTTCTCCCAGGATTGTCTTGTGTTAACCTTTGCATTTCAGCTATATGCATTCCTGAACGTAGGTACACTGATGCAGACAAGTATGAAACTGTAATAGCTGTAGACTGCAAATATACCATCGGCAAATGTATATGGATTAGGTAGGCAACCCAGCACCTTGATATGGTCTGTACAGATCACACATATTCCCATCCACTAGGGGTTAATTGTGTACACCTGCATTCAAAGTATTAATACACAGTTCACCTACTATCTCTGTCATGCATGAATCTCATGCATGTATGTTCAATTGTCAGTGCAGTCTTGTGTGACACTCTAAGTATATTACCAGCTCAGACTTGGTCACCAGGTGAGCTTTAGGCACATATCACTCAATCAGCACACAGCAGTGCCCCAGTAGCTCAGTGTGATGAGCAATATATATGTTCATTTTGCAACACAAAGACTGGGGTTTAGGTACTAAGATATATTTATAGTAACGGACAAGAAGTACTGACTATTTATAGAAACAGTTATGTATTGTCAACAGATATTCTCCCCACAGGACTTACAGGTAAATAAAATAATAGTGGTATGAAGGGTATACTAATATCTGCATCCAGATGTACTAGTGCATAAACAGCATTTCTAAGCAAGGTGATAAGACTCCATTAAATAAAATGTCATGAAGTCTACTATTATTCCAAGTTAATAAGACAAATTAAATGGTCCATTGTTGGTATGGCTGTATGCCTGGTGCATCTGTGAATGTCTGCTGATAGTCTAACCCCATGCCTGCCAATGATGGCAGGATAAGTGTAAACTCTCTGCACTGTGCATGATACTTATCTCTCAAGTGTCACTCTGGTAATGATCACTGCTGCCAAAGAACGTGGACACAGATATAAACCCAGTTGAAGTATGCCAGTAGCACACTCACACAACATCAGTGCAGAGTACACCTTGGTAGTCATATATATTCCCCTGACATATAATAGTCTCCTGTAGTTATGTACCTGTAAGTGTTACAGCTTGACCCATACCATCCCCATGCAGATAGTTTGAGAGGTATGTACATGCTACAGAAGCTATAGGGCACTTGTAGACATAAAGTAAGGGAAGACCTGTAGATTATTGAGTAGTACTTTTGTGAAAAATATAGCCTATACAGTTGGCAATGGAATGTCTTTCTATTCCCCCACCCCTTATCTGCATCAAGAATTATTATTCTTATACTACAGGCATGGTTTCATTTTCACATATGCTGTTATCAAAACCTAATGTTGGGCCTTTTGTTGCATTATTGGTTATATATTACAATGGCTGCATACTAACATACCTTGTTGAAATGCCAATGTTGTTGGCCTTTTGCCATAACTGTTACTGGAATGCTGTTACAATAATGACTGTTATTCCATTTATGTCTGTGTTCTGCATGCTATGTAATTCTATTGTTCTGAGTTAATTGGAACACCCATGCATGCTGTTATAACTAATGTTGAAATGTTCTATTCATGACTAACCTATACACTTTGACAAACCTCAACACCATAGCATGCTTGGGTAGGCTGGTTCCAGTGGATCAACCTAACCCACCTCATCTGGCCATGGCACCAGTTCCCAGCACATCTGAGACCTAACCTGGAGCTGCACCCTCCACTGGTCCTGCACCACCTATGGATAGACCGATTCAGGAGATGGGCCCCCCCCCGGCTGTCGGCACAGACAGGGACTGGTCACCCAGCAACAGTTTCCAGGGGTGGAGTGCAGGGTTATCCAGCATGATTTGGATGATCAACTGTGCCAGACTGAGTTCAGACTGGTGCACCTGGAGGGGCAGGCCGGCCCTGGCACCCAGCCCTCAGCACAGCCACCTTCAGGGCCATGAAAGAGTAGTGGCGACTGCCCATGGTTTGGGAGCTCAGTCCCACTGCTGCTATCTGGGGGCACTGGGTCCTCCAACTTCACAACACCCTCCCCATCTGAGGTGTTTACCCCGCTCATATGTCATACGCCACCCATGTCTGCTGTCTTGTCTGTTTGCAAATGCTACCTCTCCTACCCAACTTACCTCCCCACATGTACCTATATCCCTTTCCCAACATCCCACTCTCTCCTTAAAAAAGGGCATCAGTCCCGCAAAAAAAATATTGCCCCATACATAGCGCTCCATTTTGCCCACACTTACACTGCCATCAATCAATCATCACAGCAATTGCTCAACGAAGTTATGTTGCCCCCACCCCTCCCTCTGGGGTGTGAGGCTCCAAATTTTAAATTGTCCACAACATGCACAGCTGTTGCTGTACAAGAAATATTGAGCTATGGTCCTTTCCTACACCCATCCTGCACATCCCTACCTGCCTTTCATATTGTTTTTCCCTACTTGCCCCATTTCACCACTTTCCTATCACCCCTTTTTTCTTTTCTTTTTTTGGAAATAGCATGGGTTTAAGCTGGACTAGGTGTAGCTTGGCATTGTGGCACATTGTGCAAACCAGGTTAAAGGTGCTTAAAACTGCTTTAATCACTTTCTGTCTGTCTGACTGACACCATTCTGCACATCAACAAAATGAGCACCCTGCCAGGTATCGAAGTCAGGTCCCTGACAACTATGACATAGTGCATTAGCCCACTAGGCCACTTAGCTTTGAAGACCAATAGTTGTTTATATAAACGTATCCTCTTTATCAGTGATGCATCTCACAGAAATATTTAGCTGCTACTAAGTTCCAAACCCAGGACCCTGTCAACTACAGCATAATGCATTAGCCCACTAGACCACTCAGTTTTGAGAATTGACAGCTGTTTCCATAAACATATCCTTATTGCCAGTGACACACTGCTTGTACATATAATGGGAAAAATTACAATGTACTTGAGACTGTGATACAGACACCAGACCAGTACACAGACAAATAAATGTTGATGGATGTACGTGAGGCCTGGGATATCAGGTAGAGATGACAACTGCAGACTGTTATGGAATGTCCACAGTTGTGCCACCTACATTTGGCACACTTGTCACACAACCTATGCTGTGTGCCGACTTAATGCTAAGTCAGTATACAATCAGATTATGAAATCATGGCAGACAGTTCAGTGTCACACATCATACACATCCGATCACACATGTTCATGCCAATCCTGTGCAACAGACTGTATGCATGTACATATGTCTTGCAAATGCACCTGCTGTATTGACTCCATAGCCCAAACTGTTACATTCTTAGCATGCTTAACATTTTTCCACCCACAGTCCTGGCTTCCATTCCAGTGTGTTGCATGTCAAGTACATACTTGTCAGAAAAATTAAATGACTGAGTTGTGCATTTTAAGCAGAACCTTTTTTCTGCTACTGCAGTCACTGCCATGTGTATTAGCATCTCAAAGGCCTGTAGATCGAGGCACGCTTCACAAATATGTATAGGTGTCCTTAATGTAGCATACCACTGTCTGGATGGCACTATTACTTAACATATGTACCAGAGGCACATGCCTCACTTGGACTGTAATGGGTACCCTCATCCTGGCTATGCTGTGACAACACAGCGGACACTGCTCTCTCACTCACACATACAGCTTGCTGTCCCAAAATGTGTTCGCAATCCCCAGCATGGCTCCTGGGCAGAATGCAGCAGCTGCAGCCTGAAACATATGCATCAGTATGTTCAGCTATCTGCTATAGACATACAATATCTCCCAAACACCTAGAACAGGGAATCCACACAACATCCATACATAACAGGATGTGGGGGTGGTCAAGTGACAAGAACTTGTTGAAGTCTTCCCCTACAAACCTACACAGCTGATAGACCAGTGGCTACTGTAGCAGCATGCATATTCTGATGCAAATGATGTATGACACTCACATCTGTCTGTCTCCTTGATGATCTCAAGCCACATTGTTAAACAGTAAAGTGCCACATAATCAGAAAGTCTGTTCACAATGCCTAAACATAGCATGCAAAACTGTGGACATACCAGATAAATCTAAACAGTGAATAATATTTCAACCTACCCTCTGTGATGCTGTAGTCACCACACCTTGATAATGTCCTTTCCACAGGCCAAACAAAAGGGTCAAGGCCTACGTGAAGGCCTCAAATATGGCACTGTGTTGCCATGACTTTGGCTAATGAAAATGCAACCCAACTGTTCTGAATGCAATTAGCAAGTCTGAACCACAGATTGGTGCACAGGCAATCAGCTGTTCATGAGCATTACCTACAAAAGGCAAGCTGCTGCCTATGATACACAGGTCTGTGACTTTCTCTATGATGACATACTGTGCTATCCTAGCATTCTACCACAGGATTTCTGCACATAAAGGAGTGCAGCACTATACTAGGTATGTAATGGTATTCCCCATGGATTTGGATGCAGCTGGGGGATGCAGGCATGTGAAATAGGGATTACAATAATAGAGTTCGGTGTTAAATATTTCTGAATTACATGTCACTATTAGTCAGCTATCCAGCAGCTGCAGGCTTCCATTTTGACTCTGTCTTCTGTGACATAGATCACAGCTCTGGCCCCTGTGTCAACCTAGCAATGGTCAGCTCATGTACAAATGTGACTGGATTGTGTATTACACAATAGTGACAGTCAGTAGTGGGTGGATACAGCTGCCATATCACATGATGTACTGTCAGTCTGCTCCTATCACTCTGTGATTGTTACACAGGCATAGTTCAAACATTGTCCAGGTGTACCGACTGTTCCTGACATACTCTGGCTAGGTCACTGTGTACTCAACACCTGTATATCATCACCTGAGAGCTATGGCTACCATACCTGTCCACCTCCTACAGCAAGACATCAGGTTATGGCCAGTAGTAGTGGGGGTGACACAGGCTCCACCTCAGCAACTGAGTGTACATATTCAACATGCAATGAGAGGGAATGAATACAGTACCACATATTAAAGTACCATAACTGTTTTCTGAGGTGTCTGGCCTGTGACACACAGATTCCCCATAGTCTGGAAACAACCATTACATATTGTCCAACAGTTTTCCAGCCATCCACATTTGTCTGGCAGAGTACCCACATATATCAGGCACATGTACACATTCTGCAAACATCTGTGTACTGTGGATGTTGGACAACCCCAAGGAAGATATCCTACAACATGTTTGCAGTGTTGTCTGTAATTGTGTCACACCGATGTTGCCGGACTGTCCCCATACATCTAGTTGTCAGATGGTGGATGTATGGCATGGTACTGTTATGTCACCCAAAGGGGCCACAACACAGTAGATGGTAGTGATGGGAGTGGACACATAACAACACAGTCCATCACAGCACACAGGGCCATAACAGGTATACCAAGGATCATAGGAGGCTGCTATGCTATTGGCCCTGAGGCCCTTACAAGCCTAGCCATTACTTTATCCCCAAAAGAATCATCATTCAGCACCTATTGCCCCTGTCATTGCAGGACACAGGTGGAAACCTTGGGACAGATTTGTGGTATCCCATCCATCATCACAGCTATATGGTCCAGATCTCAGCCTAGCTGACAAGCTAACCTCCAGTACCCTCTCTGTCCAACCAGTGCTTCGTGTCCCTGCCCAGGTAGCTGACACACACCCACACTTTGAGATAAGAACTTATGCAATTTCACAGACACTCCTGGGAAAGGCTGACACAGATTCTCCAGCTGTGCCCCTTTACCCAGACTATATGGTAGTAATTACTGCCACCACCAGCTTAATATAATTATCAGCTACCAAAAGGCCCTTAAAAGGGTGTCCAGTTATTGCTGTGCAATATTATAATCCAATGGTAGTATGACTAGACAGTCAAGGCTTAATTTGGAGTGACTTAGACAGTAAAATCTGTAAATATGTAATGTACTTTAGAGGTTAAATTATCTCTACATAAACAAGCCACAGGTAAAGGTTTTAAAATATTTAATAATAAAAAATTAAAACTACTACAGTATTATGCTACTCAAGTTCAGAGTTCATACAGAAACTTAAAACAATATCGTAGAAAAGATCTAATTTCAAAGAAAAATACTTAATCTAACTTTCTTCTAAGTTTAACTATTCCTAAGAGAAATCACAGTGTTATAATCCTACTTAAATACATAAAGCATAAGCAGTGCTGGGTTAGATATCCAACATCAAAATGCTCTCAGTCTCTCATTCAACAATATTTTTTAAACACTAACCAACAGCTCTCTAAGGCCCTCCCAAATTACATCATTTTTGACACTTAATCTGGAGTTCCCAGGCCACAAACTGCATTATTTAGGAAGCTAACACCTGCTCAGGAGACTACAACAATAAAAGGCATTTCACATATACACTCTAGCTGAAACCAGAGCAATAAAGCACCTTCCAAGAGTAAATTCTGGCCTTTAACTTTAACCTTAAAACAATGGGCCTGAAATCTTCATCCAGACTCACTTGAGCCGACTTGTAAACATTAAAGAGATTCATAAGATCTTTTCAACTTCAAAAGACACATTTGAAATTCTTGGCTTGGTTTTCCTTACAGCAGATGGCAAAGTTGCAACAATCTTGAAGTTCACATTTTACAGTGTTTTCTTACATTTAAAAACATAAGCCTGTATTTTACATTTATTTATACAATTGATAGAATTATGTATCAAATTCTATTTGACTAGGCTGGCAACCTTCGCTCCTCTTCCTCCAATCTTCACACCCCCGCGGAGAACTCAAGCAAGTTTTTCAAGTGCCCCTCGAGAAGCATCGCTTGAGAGTGTAAGGTCTATCTGGGTGTACCTCAACCCATTCCCTGTCTTGAGAGCCCACCTGCATTGGCATTGCTACTCCCACTGCGGTGCTGCACTGACATATATGCTTGCAAACCCAGGCTCCATCTTAGCAACTTGGCATTTTGCTGACTGGCTCTGTTTAACCATGTTAGAGGGTTGTGATCTGTCATTACAGTGAATTTTCTTCCATACAGATAAGGCTGAAGTTTTTGTAGTGCCCACACTATGGCTAGACATTCCTTTTCTACCGCTGCATAGCATTCCTCCCTGGGATGGAGCCTACGACAGAGATAAACCACTTAGTGCTCTTCTCCCCTCTGAAGAAATCTGGCTAAGTTCAGCCCCCACCCCATAGTTTGAAGCATTCACCTGCACAACAAATTCTTTGCTATAGTCTGGACTGGCTAACACAGTGGATCCTCCCAAAGCTTCTTTAAGCTTCTGAAATGCCTGCTCACATGCTGGGGTCCACACTACCTTATCTGGCCTGTTCTTCCTTGTCAGGTCTGTGAGGGGAGCAGCTATGGTACTATAATTGGGAACAAACTTTCTGTAGTACCCTGCTGTCCCTAAGAATGCCCTCACCTGCTTTTTGGTAACAGGTGCAGGCCATGCCTGAATGGCTTCCACTTTAGCAGGTTCTGGCCTTATCTTACCACTCCCCACTTTATGTCCCTAAGTAGGAGACCTCTGCCATACCTACCTGACATTTGCTCAGATTAATGGTCAGCCCTGCCCTCTGTAGTCTTCCCAGCACCTCCCTGACATGCTGAAGGTGATCTTGCCAGGAATGGCTGTAGATAGCAATATCATCCATGTAAGCAAGGGCAAACCCCCCCTGCTCCTTCTAAGATATGATCTACTAGCCGCTGGAAAGTCGCTGTGGCATTCTTCATCCCAAAGGGCATCTTTGTGAACTCATACATGCCAAAAAGAGTCACAAAGGCTGATTTCTCTCTAGCACTGGGAGTCAAAGGCATCTGCCAGTAACCCTTGGTAAGATCAATGGTTGTAAGATACTTAGCCTCACCCAGCTGCTCTAGGGCCTCATCTGTCCTAGGCATGGGATAAGCATCTGCCTCTGTGTGACTATTTAATTTCCTGTAATCCACACAGAACCTGGTGCTGCCATCCTTCTTTGGCACCAGTACCACTGGCAAGGCCCAGGGACTGTTGGACTCTTGACTCACCCATAGTTCCAACATCTCCTGTACCTCTTCCCTCGGAGTCTGTTTGACTCTCTCAGGCAACTTATAAGGGGCCTGCCTGATAGGCCTTTGGGGTCCTGTATCCACCTGGTGCTGCACCAGGTGGGTGCCCCCTGGTTTCCCAGTGAACATGCCCACAAACTCCTGCAACACTGCTCATATTTCTCAAACCTGGGTAGGAGATAGCTGCTGGAACATTGCTACCCCTTCCACCAAGGTGTCAACCCAAGCCTCACTGAGGAGATCAGTCACAAGATCTCTCTCAGACTCCTCCTGCAATCCACTGCAAATACTCAGCACAAGGGCCTCCCTATCATGGTAAGGTTTCATTATGTTAACATGGTACAATTTGTGCCCCTGCCATCTGCCTATCACTTCCACCATGCAGATAACATCATTTACCTTTCTTACCACCTTGTAGGGTCCCTCCCAAGCTGCTTGCAACTTGTTGTGTCTGACAGGAATGAGAACCATCACCTGCTGCCCTACAGCATACTCTCTAGTTCGAGCATTCCTGTCATACCACACCTTTTTCTGTTGTCGGGCTTCTGCCAGGCTCTCCTGGGCCAGGCCCATGAGTTCCCTGAGCCTTGTCATGAGGTTCAGGACATATGCCACAACAGACTCCTTGTGAGACTCACACTCACCTTCCCACTCATCTCAAATTAAATCTAAAGGTCCCCTTACCCTATGCCCATACAGCAACTCAAAGGGTGAAAAACCTGTAGATTCCTGGGGAACCTCTCTGTAAGCAAACAACAGATGGGGCAAATATCTGTCCCTCTCCCTCTTAAACTGGTTTGTAAATGCCCACAGCAAGGACTTGAGTGTAGAGTTTAACCTCTCAACAAGACCATTAGTCTGGGGATGGTAGGGGGTGGTCTTCATGTGCTTCACCCAACAGGACTTCCACAGACAAGCTAGGAGGTCTGACATAAAATTGGCACCTCTGTCGGACAGTATTTCCTTTGTGAAACCTACCCTGCTGAAAATCTCTAGCAAAGCATTTGCCATCTTCTCTGCCTCAATGGAGGACAAAGTTACTGCCTCAGGGCATTGTGTAGCATAATCCACAATCACTAGGATATACTTTTTCCCTATGGAACTTGGAGTACTCAGAGGACCCACAATATCCATAGCTACCCTCTAAAATGGCTCCTCAATCACAGGCAAAGGCATCAAAGGAGCTCTCACCTTGTCTCCTGCCTTGCCTACATTTTGGCACTGTTCACAGGTCCTGCAGTACCCTGTTAAATCTCTTTAAATTCCACGCCAATACACGTTTTGCATAATATGCCCCTTTGTATGTTTTAT
The DNA here is from genome assembly GCF_019279795.1 of Protopterus annectens. Classification (NCBI taxonomy): domain Eukaryota; kingdom Metazoa; phylum Chordata; order Ceratodontiformes; family Protopteridae; genus Protopterus; species Protopterus annectens. Next base: position 511,102,336 of record NC_056727.1, on the reverse strand, counting down.
GCCCATATGACCTGCAAAGGGAATATCATGGGCTATGTCTAGAAGTGCTAGATGGTAAGCTCTAGTCACTACCAACTGCTGTACTCTCTCACCTTCTAGCCCTCCCTCAGGAGTGCACTCTCTGTACGGTAACCCTTTGTTCCAGTATACAGATTGCCCCTTCCTTTGAGAATCAGGTGCCTCCCTAGCTACCTGCCTCAGCCCTTGCAATGTAGGGTCTGAGAGCTGAGCCTGTCTCAAGTCTCTCCTTCTAGCCCTTCCCAGCTCCCTTTCCACTGGAAGTCTGGCATCCTCTGACAGTGGTGCCTCACTGTCAGCCTGGGTACTACTACTCACCTCTACCTTTGTAGTCACTCTGCCCAAGGGACAATCAGTACCAACACATGCAGCTGTGGCTCACATTCAATCTCATTGCTACAGCATAGCTCACTCCCTGAAGTAACCACCTCAGCAGTCCTGGCTGCATGTATGCAGTCTGTCTGGGTCTCCCCAGGCTACCAGACCCACAAGCTTTTCTCCTAGCCTCACTGCATGTAACTGCATAAGTACATAGTACTGCCTCATCCAAATCCTTCCCTCTCAGGACATCTGCAGGATGGTAGTTCCATACCCCTGTTGTCTCAAGACAACCCACTGTTGGCATTTTGTCCTTCCCACTTACTGGCTCCCTCACCTTTGGTTCCCCACCTTGCCTCCATGGACATCTGTATGCCACATGACCCCACTGGTTGCATTCAAATCATTTAACCCCAACTCTTGGACGTATACCTGGACTTGTGGCTTCCCCTGCTACTAGTGGATTCTGTTATGGCAGTCTGTGCTGCCCACCATGGGTTCCTTTAGTCCCATGAGCAGTACTGGGAGTCCCTTTCCTGTGCAGGGCTGCCCTGCTTGCTAGGTATAGGTCTCCCTTCTTCCCCAACTCCTTTGAAGTAGCACACTGTCTATCAGCTAACCAGATCCTCATGTCCTCAGGCAAAGTGCTAAGGGCTTGTTCCATTACCAAAAGGTCTGCCAGCCCTTCAAAAGTGGTGACCTGACATCCACTCACTCAGCTATGGAAATAAGTGCTCAGTTCAGCAACATATTTACATACATTTTCATCTGCCTTCCGTCTATGCTCATGGAACTTTTTCCTATACATTTCAGGTGTTAGCTTAAAACATTCCAACAAGTGTCTTTTTACAGCAGTATAATCAAAACAGTCAGTGTCATGCATTTTTGCTAAAGAAGTTACAGCTTTACCATGGAGTAAGGGGGTCAGGAACTGTACCCAGAGCCCTTGGTCAACTTCATACTGTTTACATACTTGCTCAAACATATGAATGAAGCTATCAAAATTATCCCCCTCTTTAAACTGTGGAAGAAATTTACTGACCTTTTGTGCTTCTGGGGTCCAGTTACTCCCTTCCCCATTACCTCCATGACTCTGGTAAAGAGTCAGCATTTCCCTTTCTTGCTTTCACTGCCGTTCATTTTCCTCAGCTTCTAGACTCCTCATTTTCTCGGCTGCTTCTAGTTCCATACTCCTGGCCTCCAACTCAAGTCTCTTTAGCTCCAGCTGGATTTTTAAGTCCAATGCAGAAAGGTTGAGCTGTCCATTCTCTGAGGATATTGTATCTCCACTGTCAGTCTGATTGTCCTCCAAGCTGCAGTTCTCTGATGCAGCTGCAACCAAGGCTGCAATCAGGTCTGCCTTAGTCAGGTTTCCATGCACACGTGCCCTAGCCTGGCACATCTCCGCCAGCTGACTCCTTGTCAGCTTTCCATACTCCTCTGCTGACATGCTGCCTGCTCACCCTGACTAACACTAAGCTAACAAAAGAAATAAAACAATTGTGATATGAACTCTGAGTATACACTGCAAGACTGTTTTTAGAGTACAAAACACTTTTAGAGATCACTGTACATAAGCTACAGGAATTTGCTCTACCCACACCACTACAAGCCAATTAGTGTTTGCCATCTAATCAATATGTGAAGTGGATCCCACCACAGTAAACCAGTATGTGATAGGATATCCCAACCACTGCCACCAATATGTGATAGGATATCCCAACCACTGCCACAAATATGTGACACCCATGCCCTGGCCCAGCAATCAAGGACCCTCAATTGCACCACTGCCACCAATATGTGATGACTGTGCCCTGGCCCAGCAATCAGGGAGCCTCAATCCTCCCCACTAACACCAGAGAGGTCATCTCCCAAAGGGGATGACTATACATTTCTTGGCATTCAGTTTAAGGCCATGATTCCGGACAACTGGTGCCGGAATCATGGCCTTAAACTGAATGCCAAGAAATGTATAGTCATCCCCTTTGGGAAAAACAAAGTACCCACAAATTATCACATAGACAGTAACCCACCCAGTATGGAAAAAGTAATCAGAGACCTGGGGACCCAAGTCGATAGTGACCTCTCATTTGACACCCATGTTGCCAAAGTGGTTAGAAAGACTTTCTACCTTGCCCACCTTATCATGAAGGGATTCACATCCAGGTCATTGTACCCCTATACTCCTCCCTTATCAGGCCCATGATTGAGTACAATGCCCCATTTGGTATGTACCTCACCCGGCACCTACAACAGCTGGAGAGACCCCAGAAGTACCTCACCAAGAGGATCAAGGGTCTCCAACATATGTCATATGCTACCAGGCTAAAGAAACTCCAGCTCTATTCAGTAGCATACCGCCTGCTCAGAGGTGATCTGTGGCTGACGTACAAGGCCATGTCCAATCAGGAATTGATGGACATGCTCCACCTCAAAAAATCCAAATCCATCAGAACCACGAGAGCTAAAGATTTAAACCTCAGCACAAATATGAATAGGACATGCTGGAGGGACAGATTCATAACTCAGAGGCTTTCCATACTCTGGAACAGAATCCCAGTTCATGTTAGGCAGAGCCCCTCACTGACTCTCTTCAAGAGAAATCTTGACGAGTGGATGGGAGATTGTAGGGGGTTATCCCTGTGTCACTACTAGACAGAGGCACAGTAAACTAATTCTATTAAGTAAGGGGGTCTTCAATGTGTCACTGCTAGACAGAGGCACAGTATTCTAAATCTATTCTGTACACTTTAGTACCACTACAAGTGGTGTCGAAAGCCACATCACTATGGTTAGGCTTATAAATGCTCCAGGGCAGATAGCCTAGTACTAAACTATGTAACTATGAAACTATGAAGAGGAAAGGATAACTAATACACACAGTAAAGTACAATTTCTCTTAAGTGCACACAGAGATCACAGTCAGTCTGGGACTGGTTGCTCCCTTGCTCACCAGGTCCCCAGTAAGGCTCCCCACTGGCACACCTATAGGGCCAGATCTCAGCCTAGCTGACAAGCTAACCTCCAGTACCTTCTCTGTCCAACCAGTGCTTCGTGTCCCTGCCCAGGTAGCTGACACACACCCACACTTTGAGATAAGTATTCATACAATTTCACAGACAGTCCTGGCAAAGGCTGACACAGATTCTCCAGCTGTGCCCCTTTACCCAGACTATATGGTAGTAATTACTGCCACCACCAGTTTAATATAATTATCAGCTACTAAAAGGCCCTTAAAAGGGTGTCCAATTATTACTGTGCAATATTATAATCCAATGGTAGTATGACTAGACATTCAAGGCTTAATTTGGAGTGACTTAGGCAGTAAAATCTGTAAATATGTAGTGTACTTTAGAGGTTAAATTATCTCTACATAAACCAGCCACAGGTAAAGGTGTTAAAATATTTAATAATAAATAATTAAAACACAAGAAAAACTACTACAATATTATGCTACTCAAGTTCAGAGATCACACAGAAACTTAAAATAATATCGTAGGAAAGATCTGATTTCAAAGAAAAATACTTAATCTAACTTTCTTCTAAGTTTAACTATTCCTAAGGGAAATTGCAGTGCTATAATCCTACTTACATACATAAAGCAGAAGCAGTGCTGGGTTAGATGTCCAACATCAAAATGCTCTCAGTCTCTCATTCAACAGTAATTTTTAAACACTAACCAACAGCTCTCTAAGGCCCTCCCAAATTACATCATTTTTGACACTTAGTCTGGAGTTCCCAGGCCACAAGCTGCATTATTTAGCAAGCTAACACCTGCTCAGGAGACTACAACAATAAAAGGTATTTCACATATACCCTCTAGCTGAAACCAGAGCAATAAAGCACCTTCCACATGTAAATTCTGGCCCTTAGCTTTAACCTTAAAACAATGGGCCTGAAACCTTCATCCAGACTCACTGGAGCCGACTTGTAAACATCAGAGATTCATAAGATCTTTTCAGCTTCAAATGACACATTTGAAATGCTTGGCTTGGTTTTCCTTACAGCAGATGGCAATGTTGCAACAATCTTGAAGTTCACATTTTACAGTGTTTTCTTACATTTAAAAACACAAGCCTGTATTTTACATTTATTTATACAATTGATAGAATTATGTATCAAATTCTATTTGACTAGGCTGGCAGCCTTCTCACCTCTTCCTCCAATCTTCACAGTATGTATTCCCTAATGTGGGCCCATGTTTTCTCCCTCCCTTCAACCATTGTAAGTATGTCATACATCTTGCACATATGCATGATATATATCACCTTTGTTGAGATTCTCGTCCTTTCTCATGTAGTTGTTTTATCACAAGGCAGCTGTATGGCCATTATACGGATTCAGGACATATACACACAAGTTGCTAGGTACTGCTTGCAATACATCCTTGTTCTTGTTATGCTTGTGTATTAAGTGTGTTACTGAAATGCATGTGCATAACCTAATACTGGTTAAATAGCATTAATCATAGAATTGTGACCATATATTATTATTACATATCATTGGTGTGTATATGTGTATTGACATTGCTTTGGGAGTTGGCATAATGATTAAGGCGTTTACCTCATAAACACAAGATACAGGGTTTGATTCTCACATCTGAGGGAAATTGACTGTATTTAAAATGGCCCCAAAGGGCAGCTAACCTAATACATACTTATGAACGTATAAATAATTTCCTGTTAGGCCAATTAAGGTCATACATATATGCCTACACCTGTGTGCTGCCTTTGACATGGTATATGGGGGTGACATATTCATTCCATTACACACCTGTTTAGATTGTGTATAATGTCTTATGTAGGTTGCATCCAGTTTGCTGCTTTGCTAGAGTATTGCTGTTTGGCACTGTGCCTGGTTGTTTGCCTCTCATATGCATGGTTAGATGTTCTACTCTGTCCTCTGCTGGTATTCTCCAGCATTCCAGGAGCTGCATTAGCTCATATGTAATATTGTTTGACTTACACTTGTACTGCTGACAGACTACTTGGATATCAGATTATTTATCCAGTGTATACTGTGATCCTTATTTATTATCCTACAATACACAACTGCCATTCGTCATACACATCCAGGTATGACAGCCACACAGTTTGTCACATGCCACAATGTAATAGTGCATAGGTACATATGCATTTCTGCATTTCACCATGGCTGGTACTTATCCCCAGCCAGTGTGCCAACTTTAAAATACCCATGTTGTGCAGTGTGCCATCTCTGTAACTCACCTCTCTTTCCAACCTTTCTTTGTCATGTGTTGTGATATTTGTTATATGGCAACACATGCTGTGATGGCCTTCTCCTCTTTCTCAGTATTTACCTTTCCTTGTATTCTTAAAAAGTGGGGCCTATTCCCACCAAAAGAAACAAAAAAAAATTGCCCATGTCCCTCTGAATGTCCCTCACATTTTCCTGTTCCAACATACCTCTTATGTGTCCCTCTTCTTCACCCATACACCACATCTGCTTTTCTATCTCGCTATTTCCTGGGTGTGTACATTACTTGTGTTCACCACACATGTCCCGCACCCATTGTTACTGAAATTTACCTGAGGCGATGTGGACATGATTGTCCTTCATCTTTATTAATTTCCTTTTACTAGAAATGTTACATATTCCATTGGAATCTGTATGTGAGAGCAAGTGTATTTTACTAATAAATGACTTACTGAGATATTCTGTAGTTGTCTCTAAGCTTACTGGACATATTTATTTTGTTATAGATATGTATTTATGAATGTCAGACAGCTTAGACTGAGATAGCATTTCCATAGCTTTGTTAATATACATCACATTTGTGAAACAGTTTTCATCACATATGGAGTAGTTGTGACTGACATCCAATCCTCTGTTGCTACTGAGAAAATTTGTTATGCACCAAGATATTCTAAGTTAAATGAGGCATATTTACATATTACATGCTTATTTACAACTTTAGCACTGATATAGAGAGAATGCTCCAGATTCATGAATTTTACAGAATCTGGCCCAAAATATACACTTACATAAGCGTTTTGGAAATTCCAAACTACTTATTTATTTATTTGGTTGATTGGTTGGATGTTTATTTATTTATTTGTCTGTCTATCTGCTGACATTTCTTTACCTAGAAAATCTGAATGGCAATAATCCATTTTCATTGGAGGCCTAGGGGAAAAAAGCAACAGTGTGTATTATATGAAAGAAAAACAATAGAAATAAAGAAAATATGTTGTTGTTGTTGTTTATCTTTTGGCTTTTCCCAGTTAGGGGTCACCACAGCGGAACTCCAGTCCATTAATGATTGGCAGTAGATTTTCACAAATGCCGAGGTGACGTCCAACCTTCAATGAAGGCACGCCCATTTACACATGTCTTTCGAATGCCACCCAACCACAGGGAGGACATGCAGACTCCACACAGAAGGCACTCCCCACACTCCAGCCAAGAATCGAACGGGAGAACCTCTTGCTGTGAGGCAACAACGCTACAGCTATACCAATAAAGCAAATATAAGCATTGGATATGGCTTATTATTTTTACAAGTACAATATAATAGAGTAGAATAGAATAGAATAGAATAGAATAGAATAGAATAAAGTTGTAAAATTGTCATTTTTACAAGTATAATGCAATATAATATAATATAATATAATATAATATAATATAATATGAGTTGTAAAGGTTGTCATTTTTACATGTAAAATAGAATAGAATAGAAAAGAACAGAGTTGTAAAGTTTGTAATTTTACAAATATAATATAATATAATATAATATAACAGAGTTGTACAGAGTTATAAAGTTAGTCATTTTTACAAGTATAATATAACAGAATTGTAAAGTTTGTCATGTTTATAAGTATAATATAATATAACAGAGTTGTACAGAGTTATAAAGGTTGTCATTTTTGCAAGTATAACACAATGCAATATAATATACAGTAACAAAATAAACAGGTCATCTAGTAAGAGAATTAAACTTAATTTTGTTTAAAATAGAAACGGTAAAGAGAGAGAGCTGGAAGCAAAGGTGCGACAAGTAAGGAAATACTTTAATTCAAAACAGATAAAAAGAGGCAGTCGTTATTTCAGAAAAGGGTTTTTAATTTATATTTGATAAAATGCGTCAGAGGTGACAGACAGTAAAAGCTGGTTAGTAAAGAAAAGAACATGTGTATGCATGAGAAGAGAATGTATGTTTACAAAGTTAATAGAGAGATTTTTAAATTACAAATAAGTATTTGAAGGATACATACTTTGGTGCCATAGTAAGTGAGTAAGATTATGGAAGAAGAGTTAATATATTAAAAACCAAATAATTTTAGTATTTAGTATACTTATCTTATTTTTACAATACAAACTAAACAGCTGGAAAACAATGCACAATATATTTTATAGATATACCACACAGTTATAGAAGATGAAAGCATACCTCTCAAACTCTTAGAGCAAGAAATCTGGACAAAGGCATAAATAAAAGTGGGACAAAGGCCCAAAAATAGGGACAGTTTTTAAATAGTGCTCTTGCAAACTTAGAAAGTTGATAGAATAACAAGTTTTGCATTAGCATGAATTTTCTGAAGGAGATGAATCACTAGATTTAATAAACTCCATGTAGGAATAGTGTAAGGCCTACACAGAGTGTACAGTGGACATGTCTGCAGCTCCCCCTCAACAGCGCTCCTTGCATAGTAATGACAGCATGCTACTGAGGGAGCACCTTGTAACACGGTTACTGAATCAGTGTAGGGGTGTGTTACAGTGCTCGGAGATGAGTAACACACCCCCTGCACTGTCAAAGTGTCAGACAGCACTTTATTTATTTATTTTTATTTAATTAATTTATTTAACATTTGTTTACTGGGAAAGTCTGATTTGGAATGAAGCCAATTTTCAGTGGCGGCCCAGGGAGAAACACTCTAGATGCATATCTTTGTAATGGGGGGGGGACTGGAGCACCCAGAGGTAACCCACACAAACACAGGGAGGACATGCAGACTCCACACAGAAGGCACCCCAACTAAGAATCAAACCAGAGAACCTGTTGCTGTGAGGTGACATATAAATGTAAAATGTGTTTACCTCCCCAATTTTCTTTTTTGCATGGGGTGTATTACAGGGTCTGTAACACACCACCTGGACTGTCAAAGTGCCAGACGGCACTGAAATATGAGTGAAAATGTCCTTTCCCTTTTCTTTTTTCTTTTTTTAATTTTCCCCATGTTTGTGCTGTGTGGCATGGCACTTTGCAAGAAACACATGCCAGATATCTAAAAATAAAAAACTGGATGCTTTTAATTTTAATGGAAAAGGTCATGTTTAAGCATAGCTGAGCAGGTTTGCGCAGTGCACCACATTGCTCAGCAGTGCTTAAATGTAACTGAAAGCTATATACTAATGTATAGATGAAATCTTCACATCCACGTTAGATGAATGGCTAGAGTCACAGCCTTGTGTGCAGTAGGTGCATGGTTTGAATTCACAGATTGGCCATTCAGCTTTTACATCTGATAGCATTAATTTATACTTTTTTTATCTACATAGTTATGGATATTTGTTAACCGGCTTAGTCCAGCTAGTCCAGAAGCCCATTTTCAGTGGAGATACGAGGAGAAAACCTCCAGTTACACACAAGTGTTCAAAACATTACAGTCACACCCCAACATAACAGAATTAAAATACATAGGGTTAGGTCATGTAAAGTAAAATACATACACTTAATAATAAAGTATCAGTAATGAGAATTAATGTCAATATATTTTTATTTATTATTTAAAAATCTAGTTTGCCCTTAGCTAAGCTCTGCTAAGCACTGCTAAGCCAAGCCAAGCAATGCTTAAACAGGACCTGTTTTAGCAGTACTTAGCAACATGCAGTTCCACTTAGCTGGTTTGTGCACTGCTAAGCAATCCAGTTTAAGCAGTCCTTGGGTCAGCTAAGCGAGTTTGTATACTGCTAAGCATTGCTAATTATTCCCTGTTTAAGCAATGCTCAGCTGAGCTCAGCAGGTTTGTGCAGTGCTAAGCAGAGCTGTGCATTTTTAAAAATGGCCAATGGTGGAAAAGGGCAAGAAAACAGCTGTATTTAAGTGCAGTAAATGGAAATACAGCCAGAATCTATTGGAGTTCAATCTTGGCAGAGGCTATGACAGGTGTTGGACAGGGAGTGTGCTTTTGGGCACAGTGCTGGGGCATTTTTGAGTCCAGGGTCATGGTTGGTCTCCTTGTGAAAGACCATGACAACAGGCTGCAGCAGGGCCAGTACCAAAGGTCCAAATGCAAATCAGAGGCCTGGGACTGGCTGGCATGTGACCTCACCATTGCAACTAGCATCCCCCGCACTTGTGAGCAAATGCGTCATCATTATGATGATGTGAAGCATAGGAAGGGGGTCTCATGGCCCAATGGATCTAAGATGCTTGGGACCACAATGCCCCAGAAGTATGTAAGTATAGGAACCATTGATTTGCCAAATTCTAATCTGAATATCTGATAGACAGGTATGCATAATGGTGTGTATTCACCCCATAACTGTGGAGGAGAGGGCTCACAATCTGGAAGCCCATGCAGGGCACCTGGCCAGGATGCACCAAAATTGTGGTGAGTATAGCTATATCTTGCAAGATATAGTAATCTAATTAAGAAAGAGTGCAGTAGTAACTGCCAGTAGGTATATTCCATTGTGAGTGTACTGCAATGAATATGTTCATAGACATGGACTGATATAAGTGAGTATTGCCAGGAGCAGTTCAATATAGATGAAAGCATGAAACATGCTAATGTTAAGGAAAGAAAGTTAATACTGCATGAATAATGTTTGGGAATAACATGTGTATACTTTATTAATAATACATATTCTGGTAATAAAGTACACCAGAATTCAAAACGTGAAGGGAAGAAATGAACTGCATTCCTAATCTACAGGAAATACAGTACAACTGCAGTCAGAATTGTGAAGGAAATAAAGTTAGTACTGCATAGATTGTGGAATAACAGCTATAATGCCTGCATTATTTAAAATGCAGAACAATAAAGATTGTCAGATGTATATGCAACCCAGCACCTTGATATGATCTGTACTGATCACACATATTCCCATCCACTAGGGGTTAATTGTGTACACCTGCATTCAAAGTATTAATACACAGTTCACCTACTTTCTCTGTCATGCATGAATCTCATGCATGTATGTTCAACTGTCAATGGAGTCTTGTGTGACACTCTAAGTATATTACCAGGTCAGTCTTTGTCATCAGGTGAGCTTTAGGCACATATCACTCAATCAGCACACAGCAGTGGCCCAGTAGCTCAGTGTGATAAGCAATATATATGTCCATTTTGCCACACAGAGCCTGGGGTTTAAGTTTTAAGATATATTTATACTAATGGACAAGTAGTACTGACTATTTATAAAAGCAGTTATGTATTGTTAATAGATATTCTCACCACAGAACTTACAGGTAAATAAAGTAGTAGTGGTATGAAGGGTATACTAATGTCTGCATCCAGATGTACTAGTGCATAAACAGCATTTCTCAGCATGAAGTCTACCACTATTCCAAGTTAATAAGACAAATTAAATGGTCTATTGTTGGTATGGCTGTATGCCTGGTGCATCTGTGAATGTCTGCTGATAGTCTAACCCCATGCCTGCCAATGATGGCAGGATAAGTGTAATCTCTCTGTACTGTGCATGATACTTGTCTCTCAAGTGCCTCTCTGTCATGGATAATGATCACTGCTGCCAAAAACTGTGGACACAGATATAAACCCAGTTGAAGTATGCCAGTAGCACACTCACACAACATCAGTGCAGAGTACACCTTGGTAGTCATATATGTTCCCCTGACATATAATAGTCCCCTGCAGTTATGTACCTGTAAGTGTTACAGCTTGACCCATACCATCCCCATGCAGATACCTTGAGAGGTATGTACATGCTACAGAAGCTATAGGGCACTTGTAGACATAAAGTAAGGGCAGACCTGTAGAGTTTTGAGCAGTACCTTTGTGAAAAATATAGCCTATACAGTTGGCAATGGAATGTCTTTCTCTTCTGGCACCCCTTATCTGCATCAATAATTATTATTCTTATACTACAGACATGGTTTCACTTTTACATATGTTGTTATCAAAACCTAATGTTGGACCTTGTGTTGCATTATTGGTTATATATTACAATGGCTGCATACTAACATACCTTGTTGAAATACCAATGTTATTGGCCTTTTGTCATAACTGTTACTGGAATGCTGTTACAATAATGACTGTTATTCCATTTATGTCTGTGTTCTGAATGCTATGTAATTCTATTGTTCGGGGTTAATTGGAATACCCATGCATGCTGTTATAACTAATGTTGAAATGTTCTGTTCATGACTAACCTATACACTTTGACAAACCTCAACACCATAGCATGCCTGGGAAGGCTGGTTCCAGTGGATCCAACTACTCCACCTCATCTGGCCATGGCACCAGGTCCCAGCACATCTGGGACCTAACCTGGAGCTGCACCCTCCACTGGTCCTGCACCACCCACAGGTAGAACTGCCTCAGGGGATGGGGCCCATTCCCCCCTGGGTGTGGGCACAGACAGGGACTGGTCACCCAGCAACAGTTTCCAGGAGTGGTGTGCAGGGTTACCCAGCATGATTTGGATGATCAACTGTGCCAGATTGAGGGCAGACTGGTGCACCTGGAGAGGCAGGCCTGCCCTAACACCCAGCTCCCAGCACAGCCACCGTCAGAGCGATGAAGGAGTAGTGGTGACTGCCCATGGGTGGGGAGCTCAGTCCCACTGCTGCTATCTGGGGGCACTGGGTCCTCTGACTCCACAACACCCTCCCCATCTGAGGTGTTTACCCCAGTCATATGTCATACACCGCCCCTGTCTGCTGTATTGTCTATTTGCAAATGCTACCTCTCCTACCCAATGTACCTCCCCACATATACCTATATCCCTTCCCCAACATCCCACTCTCTCCTTAAAAAAAGGGCATCAGTCCCACAAAAAAAATATCGCCCCATACATAGCTCTCCATTTTGCCCACACTTACACTGCCATCAATCAATCATCACACTAATTGCTCAATGAAGTTATGTTGCCCACACCTCTCCCTCTGGGGTGTGAGCTCCAAATTTTAAATTGTCCACAACATGCACAGATGTTGCTTACAAAACATCGAGAGCTATAGTCCTTTCCTACACCCATCCTGCACATCCCTACCTGCCTTTCATATTGTTTTTCTCCCTGCTTGCCCCCATTTCACCACTTTCCTATCACCCCTTTTTCTTTTCTTTTTTTTGGAAATAGCATGGGTTTAAGCTCGACTAAGTGCCACTTGGCATTGTGGCACATTGCACAAACCAGGTTAAAGGTGCTTAAAACTGCTTTAATCACTTTCTATCTGTCAGACTGACACCATTCTGCACATCACCAAAATGAGCACCCTGGCAGGTCTCGAACTCAGGACCCTGCCAACTATGACATAGTGCATTAGCCCACTTAGCTTTCAAGACAAATAGTTGTTTCTATAAACTTATCTTCTTTATCAGTGATGCACATCACAGAAATATTTTGCTGCTACAAAGTTTCAAACCCAGGACCCTGTCAACTACAGCCTAATGCATTAGCCCACTAGACCACTCAGTTTTGAGAATTGGCAGCTGTTTCCATAAACATATCCTTATTGCCAGTGACACACTGCTTGTACATATAATGGGAAAAATGACAATGTACTTGAGACTGTGATACAGACACCAAACCAGTACACAGACAAATAAATGTTGATGGATGTACATGAGGCCTAGGATATCAGGTAGAGATGACAACTGCAGTCTGTTACGGAATGTCCACAGTTGTTCCACCTACATTTGGCACACTTGTCACACAACCTATGCTGTGTGCCAACTTAATACTAAGTCATTAAACAGTTAGATTATGAAATCATAGCAGACAGTTCAGTGTCACACATCATCACATCCGCTCACACATGTTCATGCCAATCCTGTGCAACAGACTGCATGCATGTACATATGTCTTGCAAATACACCTGCTGTATTGACTCCATTGCCCAATCTGTTACAATCCTAGCATGCTTAACATTTTTCCACCCACAGTCCTGGCTTCCATTCCAGTGTGTTGCATGTCAAGTACATACTCGTCAGAACAATTAAATGACTGAGTTGTGCAATTTTAAGCAGAACTTTTTTCTGCTACTTTAGTCACTGCCATGTATATTAGCATCTCAAAGGCCTGTAGGTTGAGGCACGCTTCACAAATATGTACAGGTGTCCTAAATGTAGCCTACAACTGTCTGGATGGCACTATTACTTAACATATGTACCAGAGGCACATGCCTCACCTGGACTGTAATGGGTACCCTCACCCTGGCTATGCTGTTACAACAGAGCAGACACTGCTCCCTCACTCACACATACAGCTTGCTGTCCCACAATGTGTTCATAATCCCCAGCATGGCTGCTGGGCAGAATGCAGCAGCTGCAGCCTGCAACATATGCATCAGTATGTTCAGCTACCTGCTATAGACATACAATACCTCCCAAACACATAAAACAGGGAATGCACACAACACCCATACATTAAGGGGTGTGGGGGTGGTCAAATGACAAGGATCTGTTGAAGTCTTCCCCTACAAACATACACAGCTGATAGACCAGTGGCTACTGTAGCAGCATGCATATTCTGATGCAAATGATGTATGACACTCACATCTGTCTGTCTCCTTGATGATCTCAAGCCACATTGTTAAACAGTAAAGTGCCTCATAATTAGAAAGTCTGTTCACAATGCCTAAACATAGCATGCAAAACTGTGGACATACCACATAAATCTAAACAGTGAATAGTATTTCAGCCTAACCTCTGTGATGCTGTAGTCACCACACCTCGATAATGTCCTTCCCATAGGCCAAAAAAAGGATCAAGGCCTACATGAAGGCCTCAAATATGGCACTGTGTTGCCATGACTTTGGCTAATGAAAATGCAACCCAACTGTTCTGAATGCAATTCGCAAGTCTGAGCCACAGATTGGTGCACAGGCAATCAGCTGTTCATGAGCATTACCTACAAAAGGCAAGCTGCTGCCTAAGATACACAGGTCTGTGACTTTCTCTATGATGACAGACTGTGCTATCCTAGCATTCTACCACAGTCTTTCTGCACATAAAGGAGTACAGCACTATACTAGGTATGTAATGGTATTCCCCATGGATTTGGATGCAGCTGGGGGATGCAGGCATGTGAAATAGGGATTACAGTAATAGAGTTCAGTGTTAAATATTTCTGAATTACATGTCACTGTTAGTCAGCTATCCAGCAGCTACAGGCTTCCCTTTTGACTTTGTCTTCTGTGACATAGATCACAGCCCTGGCCCCTGTGTCAACCTAGCAATGGTCAGCTCATGTACGAATGTGACTGGATTGTGTATTACACAATAGTGACAGTCAGTAGTGGGTGGATACAGCTGCCATATCACATGATGTACTGTCAGTCTGCTCATCTCACTCTGTGATTGTTACACAGGCTTAGTTCAAACATTGTCCAGGTGACCCAACTATTCCTGACATACTCTGGCTAGGTCACTGTGTACTCAACACACAGATTCCCCATAGTCTGGAAATAACCATTACATATTGTCCAACAGTTTTCCAGCCATCCACATTTGTCTGGCAGAGGACCCACATATATCAGACACATGTACACATTCTGCAAACATTTGTGTACTGTGGATGTTGGACAACCCCAAGGAAGACTGGTCCCAGACCAATCCTTGCAGACCTCAATCATGTAACTGGTCCATCCTAAAACTTTACCCTTAGATGAGAGTGTATCATACTTTAATGACACATTCAAAACTCAACCAGCTACTTCAGATAAAAAAAATATTTCTGTCACCTCAGGATAATAAACACCAACATAACCCTAAAAATTTTGGGCTGGATTCAATAACCTCCTTCATCAGGTAAATCTGCCACCCCCACCCTGAAAAAAACTAGTAAAGATCCAGGAGAAATAGCCAACTCCAACCACCCTGGCCCCCCGACCTCCCCAAATACTTACAAACAAATAGCATCTGGATAGCATATCTATGAACAATCTTGATTAACTGGGAACTAAGTGAAAAGGTGATATCCATCAATTTGGAAAATCTCCTCCACAAAGGAGGGATCCACGGACACGAGACTATAAGAACATAGCAATACTATCTCCCACTAGCATCAAAATTATGGAGCGTTGTGTTCACAAACAACTCATATAAGCCACTTTACCTTTATAGCCTCTTGTCTAACACCCAGCACCAATCACCAGCACTGCTCCATACCCTGGAAACCTTTCATCTTAGCAAATTAACCATAAGTTGGTTTAATGCTCTCTGTAGAAACAAGCTGTTCAGTGGCAAAACAGGGCTATCAGACCTACTCCCCAATAAACCCAAACTTTTACCATATAGTCAAAAATATTTCAGAATTAAAAACTCTTTTTAACCCAACCAAAATCAAGTTACTTCTATTTTTCAGAATAAAGACCCTCCCAACCAAACAACCATCGCCGCGACTCCACCTCCTCTCCTCCACCTCCCTCTATGCCTCCCGATACTTCCTTTCCTTCCTCAAGAGAGCTCAATAAACTCTACAGCCCTATAACCAT
>NC_056727.1:511071351-511081351 GCF_019279795.1 Protopterus annectens | reverse complement strand
TCTTGCAGTAGCAAATACTGACATATGGACAGTCTGTAGAACTATTACCATAGGTGCAGCTCACATGCTAAAAAGTAGGTGCAGCCAGTCTCAAACCATGTACCTCATCAACCATAGTAATGTACTTACCCACTAAGCCACGACAGCCACCAGACAGTGCAGTTTACTTCCTGACCCTATCACCCACAGATAATCATAGCACTTTGACTCCTGCATATTTTGGGAAAATGATACATGTCACCAGATTGATTGGGACAGCTCAGGGATTGTGTGGTCTGCTGCTATTACCTTGCAAACATACTGTGACTGCAGTTGTTTGGGGATACGGGTATGTTGGGGTAGGGGACTCTAGCATTGACAGTCAAGCATCAGTCCTGTGACCCCATTGTATGTCATTCCCTCACATAGTGCATTTGGCTTTGCTGGCTTGGGGCCTACTGCATATTATGGGTTGGTCAGTATTGGACAGAGAGTTCCTGTTGTCCCATACAGCTGTCATTTGTCTGCAACTATCCTGGTAGCCCACTCTATTACCTTGCATGCATGCGGCAGGTCCATACATATGCTAACACAGTCTACTACCCCATTCATTTGTTGTAAAGAAGAGTGACCTACCTTGTGCCTTCAGTGGTGATGCAACAGTGCTTAAGGGCTGTCTCTATCTGATGGATGCCATACATAGCCAATACATGGTAATGTACAGGTTGTCTGGTATGGCTGGCATCCTTTTTACTATGTATGTGAGTAGGAGTGAGGTATCAGTCCCTAGGTCATTAGTGCATGTGCTATGCGTTGCCTCTTTGCCAAGGCCTGGGCATACTGGGCATGTCTACATCTGTCTACAGGGATAGGCTCAGGGGGGTTCCACCTCCAAGTCCCACTGTGGCTGTGGGGACCTTGGCACTGGTGGGGGACTGTGTGTCCCTTCCCTGTGTTGCTCCTGCTGCAGCTGTTTCTGCAGGATCATGTTTTGTAGCATGGCACATACTGTGAACATGTGTGCACATGTGGCTGGAGAGTACTGCAGGGCTCCATCAGATATATCAAGACAGCAGAACCATGACTTTTGAGCAGCCGAATCACATACTCTATGATGCTCCTAGTTTGTGCATGCGCCTCATTATGGCATTCTTCAGTAGGTGTGTGTGCATTTCTGATGGGTGTCATCATCCAGAGTTCCAGTGCATAGCCAGCATCCCCCAGTAGATGGCCATATTGGATGTCCCCCCTGGAAAACATCCAGTACAGCTGTGAGGCGTGCCAGATGTGTGAGTCATGATAGCTGTCAGGGCTGCCAGCAAACACATCCATGATAATGCCCTGGGCAATGCACATGACCTGGCAGTTGATGGAGTGATACCCCCTGCAGTTGACGTAGACCTTACCCTCTTCACCAGGTAGTTCTTTGATGTGTACATGAGTGCAGTCTATGGCACCCAATGCCTCAGGGTAGTGTGCTACATGGTGGAAGAAATGAATATTGCCGACCCTCTCCTCAAGGGTGTGGGGTAAATAAATGTGCTCTTTTTGACAAAACAAAAAACTCACAAACCAATGTAAAATTCAAAAAGCGAAACAAAACGCGATGAGAGAAAGCTGATGAAACCACCAATTTAATATTCCAATGAAAGTTAGCGCTTTCGGCAAGTTAAATAACTCACCTTCTTCAGACAAACAGTGGGATGATATTACACTGATGTTTAAATACTTAAATACAATTTGCATAACCCAATCGTGAAAGCAAGCATTCTGCTGCAATTAAAAACCATAGAAACCTTAAAGTTAAAGGGAACCATTGCATGAATTGCTGTTAAAATGTTATAATACTGCACATTGTTCTGGCTTAAAACACACGCGCTATGCGTGTTGTTAAAAACGAAACCACGTCTATTTAGACATCCAAATCAAGCTAGGATAACAACAGACAATTGAAATATCCATGTGCAAGTGTTTAAAAATACTTGATGCTGTTTATGCTTATGTTAAACAGACCCCTTATTATTGTGCATGGTAAAAAAGGATCGTGCTTTCATGTTTTTGTTATTATGATAACTGTTTGATCTTTTAAACCTAAATAAATAAAAAATGCACGCACATATAAATCATATACCTACTCCCTCCAAACAACTATGAAACCCAAATAAACAAATAGTGGTTACAAGCTATGCATGTCAAAATAAAAGATATTGTTGTCCTACCACAGCCTGCTCTAACCAAATTAAATGACATAAGGACCTGTTTAAGTCCAGTTTGGAAACTAAAAAGGTCAGTCTATGACATTATTAGTTACTACTATTAATTTAAAATGCTCAAAATCTTTGATGATAAATCCTTGTGTATAGGTAATCAATATACTATCCGTAAAATAAATCTAACCCCAGCTAGTATAGATGTTAAAAACCAAGAAAACATTAGAACATTGATATCCAGGATAGTTACGTCTAAAAATTAACCTGGTCTATCTATTATAAGATAGCCATTTTAACACACATTTTATTGACAGTGCCTCATTTATACCAGGGAAGAGGTGAGCTTTTATGCAGATCTGCCATAACAGCTCATCAACTTCTAAACGTATTTGCCATGGGCCACCTCTTATATCCACCTCCCTTTGTTGCAATACTAAGTAGTTGAACGTGTGCCCACTAAATTCCATGCAATGCCTAGCCAGAGCGTTAGTAGCGTCATTCTTTGCTATGGCATATTGGTGTTCATATATTCTATGTTTAAACCTTCTCTCGGTCTTGCCGATGTAAAACGTCTTACAATGGTTACATAAGGCAACATAAGTGATGGATTTAGTCTCACAATTGAAGTGTCCATTTACTTTATATTCTTTACCATTGATATTAAAATGTTTCGTAACTTTAATGTGTTTACATTGAGTGCAAAATCCGCACTTAAACATCCCCTGTGGTTTGTTAAAACAAACATTCGGCTTAACCTTCTCCAAAATTGTTTTAATGTTTTTCCCTCTTCTGTAAGTAATCTTAGGACTATCTCCCAAAAGAGTACAGAGGGTCCTATCATTCTTAATGATATCCCAGTTTTTGTGAACTATTTCTCTTATCTTGATGGAATCTAAAGAATAAGTGTGCAAGAAACTTGTGTTAAACTTGCAACATTCAATATTTGTTTTAATAGTTGAATCTGACTGAGATATCGTCTGTTCGTGAATGGAGCCTGAAATGTTACTAACTTGTCCAGAAAGTAGAGGAAAAAAGTGGCCCATTTCACGTTTATGGGATACTTCGGTTACTACATTTGTTATCAAAGTTGACGGATACCCTCTAGATTCAAACATATGGGCAAGGTTATTGCACTCGACAATAAAGTCTTGAGTATCTGTTACCATGCGTGCAGCTCTTACAACCTGTCCTTTAATAACCGCTCTCTTTTGATGGTAGGGATGGTTACTTGTAAAGTGCAAGAGAGAGTTGGAATAAGTCAGTTTTCTATAAATACAGCTTTTAAATCTTTTGCTGACTCTATCCTTGATAAGCAAGATGTCTAAATAGTTGATTTGAGTGTCGCCTATGCTGTATGTAAACTCTAGAAAATCAGTTGTTTCAGTAATTCTACTAATAAATGAGGGAATCAATTCCCTCTTACCATCCCAAATACAAAAAATGTCATCCTGGTACCGAGTGTACCAGGTGACATGTTTAAGAAAGAGCTCATCTTTGAATAGAGTGGTGGACTCCCAATGTGCCATCATGGCATTCGCAAAGGTACCCCCACAGGGTGAGCCCATGGCTACCCCTGAGGTTTGCAAGTAGAATTGGTTTTCAAAGATGAAAAAGTTATTTGCCAATACTATCTCTAAGAGGGTCTCCACCAAGTTCGTAGTATCATCACCTACGTTCTTGGGCAACATGAACTCCCTCACCCAAGCAAGGCCAACTGTTTGTGGTATGACAGTATATAAGTCTTTGACATCAATAGTCAAAAACAGAACATCCTCTCCATATGTGAGTTTATTGATGTTCTCCAAAAATGACCAGGAGTCTTTGCAAATATGCTTCTCATTTTGAATGAGAGGTTTAATAATACTGTCAACATATTTGGCACAAGCTTGGGTGACCGATCCCCTCCCATCAACAATTGGTCTAAATGGGGGGGCATTCAAACGTTTATGTAACTTAGGTGTTCCGAAAAATGCCGGAATTCTTGGGGCGGGCATAGTAAGATATTTATGAGTATCTGTATCTATGTATCCTTCTAAAAACAGATCATTTAAAGTGTTGTTAATTTTTCTGTATGCCACATGTATCTCATTTAAAGTAACTAATTTATAAGTGGTTGTGTCAAAATGTTCAAGCATGTACTCGACATACTTACAATGATCCATAAAAACAATCCCCCCACCTTTATCCGGTTTCATAGCCCTAATACGGCAATCCTGTAAAAGGTGAATAAAATCCCGTTCCAAAGGGGTAATATTGTTAGGGTGTTTTTGGTTGTTATAAATAACTTGGTTCTTGATTGCCCACAAATCCATCTCACATATTTTTTCAAATGTGTTCAAGATGGGATGTAAAGGTGGGTTATAAGAGCTAGCTACCCTTAACAATTTTACTGCAGATGTGT
Organism: Protopterus annectens; assembly: GCF_019279795.1. Taxonomy (NCBI): domain Eukaryota; kingdom Metazoa; phylum Chordata; order Ceratodontiformes; family Protopteridae; genus Protopterus; species Protopterus annectens. The sequence goes on along the minus strand of NC_056727.1, from coordinate 511,076,761 downwards.
CGTTACCCATGAGGAAATTCAAATTAAGTTTACGTGTATACACTTTTAAATCGATAATTGTTTTACCAATATCGATATGACAACCAGGTACAAAACTGAAGTCCTTTGCTAAAAAGTCTACAATGTCCTGCTGAATATTCAAAGTAGTATAATTGTAGACAATGAAATCGCCATTAGTACTTCTGTGCAACCTTGGTTGTGTGCCAAATTCTAAAATGTCATTCATCTCCTGCGTCCACGTCTCCTGTTCCTCGTGTTGTTCTGTGTTTGAACTCGGGGACGGTTGTTCCCCCGGGGGTTGTTGGCCGATTGAAAATCCTGATTATTGTTTTGGTTGTAAACTCCAGGACAGTCTGTGGACGTAGATGCCAACACCTGTTGGTAAGCATTTTCACCACCCCCCTCAGCAGAGGAGTTAATTTGATTTGACAAGTTAGTGTTATTATTATTCAATCTAGGGCTTCTTCTTGGGGCCTGTCTTTGATCAGGTTGATTATTGTTGATGTTTGAAGGATAAGGTGGGGTAGGATGAAAATTATGTTGATCATTGTCCAAATTAACATTAGAGTTAATTTGTGCCTTCTGTGGAAGTCTGGGATAGGCACATTTGTTGGAATAGTCTTTAATATCCCTAGACAATTTCTTTTTCTTAGTAATTATCAATTTTTCCATTGTGGCATCAATGCTAGAAAAAATCCTACAGTACTCATATTTATAGCGTAAAAACTCAATGTCAGTTTTAATCTCAATTTCAAGTTTTTCAAGTTCTGTTTTTAACTTGGAAATGTTACTGGTATAAAACGCTATCAGTGCCTGTAGGAATTCAATCCCTTGTCTGTCAAACAGTTCTAATAATTCCTGATAGAAAACAGAATCGTCTGTAAGACCAGCTGGAAAGCGCCATTGGCGTAAACCTTTAGGGATTATTTTATTTTTAATGCATTCTTGTAAATATGATGTTTCAAGCTGTAACTTTTTACACTTGAACAGTTTTGCATCAAAAAGATCTATTTTGATGCCTAAGTTCAAATTCACTGTATCTTGTGAGGTTATACTGCCACCATCAGGGTTAAACCTTCCTACAAAAAAGTTATTGTTGTCCAAAAAATTGTTCATAGTAGGAATACCATCTAAGTTAACAGAAACATTCTCATTACCTCGTATTGATGGAACAGGTTGAATGATGTCCCTCTGGGGCTGATTACCCGTAGTTAAAATTGGGTAGTTTTGTTCCATATTAGCCTCTGGGAGATGGATTTCCGTTGTTGAAGTTAGATTACCTGTTGTAAGAATGGGGGAATGCTGACCATTCGGAATAGTTCCCTCATTTGAATCAGCTAGAGGGCTATGTCTGTTGTTGATAATAGTATTGTTGAGTGAAGTCGAGTTAGAAAAGGCATTTACCTTTTGCGTCAGAACGTCCACTCTTTTAAGGAGTGCTTCGACTAGCAACGTTAGGTTCCCTGGAGAATTATTGTTGCTACCGTTGTTGTCATCCCGCTGCGAAAACAACGTTGGAGAAGCAGCCTCTCCGGTTTCGTTCGCCATACTAGCACACTTTGACAAAACAAAAAACTCACAAACCAATGTAAAATTCAAAAAGCGAAACAAAACGCGATGAGAGAAAGCTGATGAAACCACCAATTTAATATTCCAATGAAAGTTAGCGCTTTCGGCAAGTTAAATAACTCACCTTCTTCAGACAAACAGTGGGATGACATTACACTGATGTTTAAATACTTAAATACAATTTGCATAACCCAATCGTGAAAGCAAGCATTCTGCTGCAATTAAAAACCATAGAAACCTTAAAGTTAAAGGGAACCATTGCATGAATTGCTGTTAAAATGTTATAATACTGCACAATGTTCTGGCTTGAAACGCACGCACTATGCGTGTTATTGAAATGAAACCACGTCTATTTAGACATCTAAATCAAGCTAGAATAATAACAGACGATTGGAATGTCCATGTGCAAGTGTTTAAAAATACTTGGTATTGCTTACGCTTATGTTAGACAAACCCCTTATTATTGTGCATGGTAAAAAAGGATCGTGCTTTCATGTTTTTGTTATTATGATAACTGTTTGATCTTTTAAACCTAAATAAATAAAAAATGTACGCACATATAAATCATATACCTACTCCCTCCAAACAACTATGAAACCCAAATAAACAAATAGTGGTTACAAGCTATGCATGTCAAAATAAAAGATATTGTTGTCCTACCACAGCCTGCTCTAACCAAATTAAATGACATAAGGACCTGTTTAAGTCCAGTTTGGAAACTAAAAAGGTCAGTCTATGACATTATTAGTTACTACTATTAATTTAAAATGCTCAAAAAATCTTTGATGATAAATCCTTGTGTATAGGTAATCAATATACTATCCGTAAAATAAATCTAACCCCAGCTAGTATAGATGTTAAAAACCAAGAAAACATTAGAACATTGATATCCAGGATAGTTACGTCTAAAAATTAACCTGGTCTATCTATTATAAGATAGCCATTTTAACACACATTTTATTGACAGCGCCTCATTTATACCAGGAAAGAGGTGAGCTTTTGTACGAATTTTTTACCATGCACAATAATAAGGGGTCTGTTTAACATAAGCGTAAACAGCATCAAGTATTTTTAAACACTTGCACATGGATATTTCAATTGTCTGTTGTTATCCTAGCTTGATTTGGATATCTAAATAGACGTGGTTTCGTTTTAACAACACGCATAGCGCGTGTGTTTTAAGCCAGAACAATGTGCAGTATTATAACATTTTAACAGCAATTCATGCAATGGTTCCCTTTAACTTTAAGGTTTCTATGGTTTTTAATTGCAGCAGAATGCTTGCTTTCACGATTGGGTTATGCAAATTGTATTTAAGTATTTAAACATCAGTGTAATGTCATCCCACTGTTTGTCTGAAGAAGGTGAGTTATTTAACTTGCCGAAAGCGCTAACTTTCATTGGAATATTAAATTGGTGGTTTCATCAGCTTTCTCTCATCGCGTTTTGTTTCACTTTTTGAATTTTACATTAAATAAATGTGCTCACTGGCATGTGCTTGCATGTCATCCAGGAGGAGTACCCTGGATGTAGATGTCTGTGAGATCCCCATTATATCCCCAGTTGGTCTTTGAAAAGTACCTGTAGCTTATATTCTAAAGGCTACACATACCTTTGTTTCCAGTGGGATGGGTTCCCTCTGTTGGCTCTGGGTCTAAATTGAGGGCGGCAGAGATCAGTTAGTTCTTCTAGTATGTCCCTGTCCACCCTGTAGCACTCTATAATCTCCAGCTCATGTAGTCCCTGGAAGGTCACCCTGGGCCTGTACACCCTTCTCCTTCCCAGTCTAGGCCTATTGTCAACATCAGCATCATCACTGACCTCAGCCATACAGATGTAGCAGAGCAGCAGCAGCCCCTATCATTTTGTCAGTTAAAATTCCCAAGTGTGTACTCCAATGGTGCAGAGTATGTGGGAAAAACAGATTGTAGGGTGTATGCATACTTTATAGTGGTGTGCTGCAGTTGCAGCCTGTGTGGTTGGCTCATTATTCTGCATTCCACCTAAGTATATCACTGGGGGTTTGAATGGGCCAGGGTCTGTTTAACAGGGCTTATCAGTCATTTCTACCTGATTGGCTTTCCCAGGCTATTTTTCTTCTTTTTTTCCCTAATTCTTTTACTGTTAAGCACTGGGGCATGGCATGCAAACCTGCAGCATAAGTGTAAACAGTGTTCAGTTGTTCTGACACTCCCCCAATGACAGACACGCTCAGCTTTTCCTTAAACAAGCTAAAATATGCTCAGCAGCATCAGACATAACCCCCTGCTTAGCTGTGCTTAGCTGAGCGCAAACAGGTGCTGGTGAGCTCCAATATGCTTTAACATAATGTGACACACCCCCTTTTGATGTCAGCTACCTGTTCTACCACTACCTACATGGTTCTAGTCCAACAATGGGTTGTATCTGCAGACACTGCAGCCCTTTTTGCTATTCACTAACCCCAGCTCATTTACATACAGCTAATTGAATATACCCTGGATACTTCACTACTCCAGGGCCTGCCTCCATAGCAACCACTAACACCTGCCATTGTAATACTCTGCATGCTGGGCAGTATAATGCCGTAAATTTTCAAATGTGTACTTTTCACTTTTTTTACACTTTTTATTTTATTTTTTTTCATAACGGCATATGCGATGCACAATCTTAATATATGTATTAAAAAATTATAAGATTTTATTGATTTGCATTGCTTTCAGGACTCACTGGCCATAGGTTTGGCCATTTACATGCTTACGGTACCATATCTACCCTTTTTCCTAGCCTTTTACAGCCCCTGTGTGAATTTTGCAGTCTGGTACACGGTTTATATCCAAGTACATTTCTTCCACCAACATAGCACCTACATGGGTGCCTTTCTGCTTATTGGATCGCAACTTAACCTCATTTGCATGGTTTTCATCAGCTTCTGAGGTGATTTGCATTCTGTGGACACCTCCGTGTCCGCCCACTCATGCACTCCCCTCAGCCCTGTTTCCTGGATCACTCGGTCGGCCATGTTCTGTGTTTGGGCTGTAACACTATGCCTACATGGAGAATTGCTGCATGTAGGCTTTACTGAATTCCACCCAAAGTCTGTAACTCAAATGTCTGCCATATTCTCAAACTTCAGTCTTTAATGGCCTACAACGAATTTACCAGAAAACCACAATGTTATGAAAAACAGACCAAAAATATGAGGCCAAAATCTGAACATTCTGTGAAAATCTATACAGTTGAGAGGTATGGATGCAAGCAACATATATAGAAGACTGGGTGCATGCTTTTCATGATACTTGAAATTATCTGTCATATGGGGCTTGGAAGGAAAACTGTTTTCCCTTTTGTATACATACATGCATATATAGACAGATAGACTGATATAGATATAGATATGTTGAAGTTAGCCACCAGGAAAAAATAATTTGTTGTTATAATTTCATAAAGTTATAGAGACATTTAGAAACCTAATGCTCAGTCTTAATAAGTTGTATACACATCTGTCTTTATATATATGGGTTTTAATCATTTAATCAAACATAAATAGTGTAGAATCCATTTGCTACTTATATATTAAACTGAAATCTCAGAATTTTAAAACATGCTGGCAGCTGGTTGTGGGAGGTTGTGATATAGCAGGGAGTGTAATTTTTTTCCTTTGTGCGCGCTGCACTGTTATCTTGGAATTGGTGTGTATAACTAACAGAGGGTGCAAGGGCACAGTTTATTTTTTCTGCTTCCATTCTTTTGAGGTTTGATCTTATTAGATCAATATTTTGGCATTCAAACATTTATCCGTTTAATGCTATACTACAACTTGTTCACTCGCTCTCTCCCTTTCTCATTCTCTCTCTCTCTC